>NC_141497.1:481759-750122 GCF_009769465.1 Tauraco erythrolophus | reverse complement strand
CTATTCCTATATTCCCTCCATCAGTCCCCCTTTTTTTAGTGGATCAAGTAAATCCCTTTACTTGCATAAGTTTCCTGATTGATATAGCATTTTGTGAATTGAAGATATCCTCTTAAGCACGTGCCAAGCCCATGTATACAGCAGTGTTGGTGACAATATTGGGGCAGCTGTAGCTATTGGCAGTGTTATAACAGGATGTTTTAAATGGCTGAAAAATCCTGAAGCGGAAGGTGACCATCTAAAGAGTGCTTCCCAGCATCTATGCTCTCCATCCTTTTCTACCTTTTTACAATTTCGTTTTATTTCATTTTGCATCATGATGAACTGTCACCAGAGTTCTCTGCTCTGTAGTGACAGAGCATTCTGTGTATCACTCTGGTGATTAGCAGCATCATGAGGCATTTCGCAGGTTTACGTTTTTGCATTTCACAGAGATCTTAAACTAAGACAATCACTTATCTTGAATAGCACACCCTACTTCTTGCAACCTATTTGCACATCCATTGTCCCATATTGACATGAATCAAATGAATATTTTTTGCACAGGCGAGCTCTTGATCCTATCAGAAATCGGGCAAAAACAATTGCAGATTTAATAAAGGGTGTCAGAATGTGGGCTCAAAAATTAGGCGATGAACAGCTCAAATTAGGACATATAATTCCCTCCACTACCCTATGGAATACTCCAATATTTGTTAACCCAAAGAAATCAGGAAAATGGAGATTTACGTTAAAAGTTTTAAGAGCTATTAATGCAATCATTTCACCAATGGGTGCATTACAACCGGGTGTATCAAATCCTACTATGATTCCAGAATGTTAGCATTTGATGGTGATTGATTTAAAAGACTGTTTTGTTTTTTTTACTTTTTTACTTTTTTATTTATTTACACCCTAACGATTGTCCTAGATTTGCCTTTTCAGTTCCAGTGCTTAACAATGAACAACCCACGCAACAATATCATTGGATTGTACTGCCTCAAGGAATGATGATTAGTCCTACAGTTTGTCAATTGGTGGTTGATGATACTTCCCATCAGGTCAGACAGCAGATCAAGCTCAGCAGATTGTACGTGCCTGCCCTGACCGTCAGCGTATTGTGCCTTCAAATACTCCAGCAGGAGTAAATCCAACAGGTTTATGTGTCAATGAATTATGGCAAACTGATATTACTTATATTCAATCGTTTCTTTGATCTAAATATGTGCATGTAACTGTTGATATGTTTTCTGCCTTTGTTGTTGCTACTGCTCACACTGAAGAAAACCATGGGAGTACCAAAGAAAATCGGGACAGACAGTGATCCATTATGGTGCCTTTTTACAGGATTGGGGAGTGACTCACCCTACCAGTATCCCTCATTCGCCTACGGGACAAGCGGTTATTGAATGAACTCATTTAACATTAAAACAAATGCTTGTTAAAAAAATAAAAAAAAGGGGCAGTCTTCCGTATATTTCCCACAAGAGTTAAATTTATTATGATCAAAATTTGTAGGTAGTGCCAGCAACAACCACGTTACACAAACATGTGTTGTTTTTAGCGACAAGTATGCCAGCATAGTAAGCCTCCAAAGCCAAGCTGCTCAAATCTTGGGATGGCATTTTCCCTATAACGTCTTCAAAGATGGCAGCTGGACAGACGTGTCCCCAACTAATGATCAATACAAAAGTTTTGTGTTTAAAGTAGACAGATATTGCGGATCAGGCCTGGGAAAAATTGGATTACAATCTAATCAAAAAATTAGCCTCGGCGCTTACGGTGCCCAATCGTCATTTAATCGAAGCCAGCAAATTTTACTGTTATGGAATAATGATACTGCCAAAGAATTACCCCCCAATGTTCTTCTGATTTGCGGTGACCGCGCTTGGCAAGGTATCCCCAAAAGTGCTTATGGAAGGCCTTGCTATCTTGGCCAGATAACAATGTTGGCTCCTAATTATAGGCAATGGCTAAATGTGTCACGCCAATTGCACCGAGCAAAAAGAAGTACAGGTCTTACATCTGACTGCAATGATGAAGTGTGGCTGTGGTCTGTAACAGCGCGAATTTTTGCATCTATAATTGCACCTGGAGCAGTGGCACCCCAGGCATTGAAACAAATTGAAAACTTAGCTTGCTGGTCAGAAAAACAAGCAAATGTCATCACTCAAATCTTCGAACAATTACTACTAGACTGCATGAAAAAAGCCATGTGTAAATTGTGTAAATGTGTAAAATTCCAGCAAAGTGAGATAGAGAAAGAGGGATCCAAGATTTGACAGATCAAACAGGAATGACAGAGACACAGAACGAGAAAAATGGTTCAAAAGAATTGTAATAGAAGATTGTATATTGATATGTAAACTGTCTTTATGTTTCTTATGATTTAGTATATTACGTGTGTGAAAGTTGCTTGTATATGTTGCTTGTATATATGCTTTGTGTGTTTTTTCCAAGCAGAAGGGGGCTACTGGAAGGAGAAGAATTAACTGGTACCAAATTAATGACAAAGAATTACAAACTAGACTTAGTTGTGAGCACGTAACTTTGAAAAAGGAAGCTAGGAGAAATATGTTACAACTTAAAAATCCGCTGTTAGCCAGCAGAGCACATACCTGGCAGCCTTGTTGCACGCACTGGCCACGCGTGCAGCAACGCCGTGTCAGTACCTTTTTCATAGACTCTGCTGAGGGTGTAAAAGGGATGGCTCAGAGCGGAGCTGAAGGCGGCTGCAGAGCACACTGTGTGGATAAACAGGGGACGCCCTGAAGGTGCCGTGCCTGCCTCCCTTCTCCGCAACGACCCTGCCGACTGGCACCCTCCTGCTCAGCAGAATCTTGGATATAGTGGAAATAGTAAAGCCCTCGGAAAGGGAAGTAGTATGCTAGAAACTGCTTTTGCAAGGCTGTACCAAAACAACATGCTAGTAACTGGGGTTGCCAGCCTTGTGCGCAGGGTTTTCTTCGTGCAAGAAAAGAAAGGGGGAATTGTTGGAGTGCAGATCCTTGAAGAGACTGCACGAAGAAAACCCTGTGTAAATAAAGACTGGAGCTCGAAAGTTAGGCCTCAAGGGCAGAATGCCCTTGAAGTTAAGGATAAGAAAACTATGCTGTATGATAAGGGAGTAGTGTTTGCTTAGAGCAGAGCTTCGCTAGGCGGGTATCTGTTTGAAATAAGCTGTTAAATATGACAAGCGTATGTATCATCCAATAATGGTGTAGAAAAGGTGTGGTCTCAGGATTATTGGCAAATACTGTCTATATAAGCAATAAGAACTGCGCAATAAACGACTTCCTGCAGCTAACTCATATTGAGTCGTCTCAGTACTTCTCCAAATCCCTTCTCCGCAAGACCTTTTAAATTTTCTTGGACTAAATGTGTATAAAGTGTCTAAAAGTAAAGCTCAGACAGCGAACCAGACTGTGATACATCTGGGCTTTGAAATCTCCAAAGGACAACGACAGTTGGGAACAGACTGTAAAGAAGCAATCTGTGGCATCCCTGAGCCAAGAAACCTTCATGAACTGAGAGCCTTCTTGGGAATGGCTGGGTGGTGCCGACTCTGGATCAGGAATTACAGTCTGACAGCTAAACTGTTGTATGAGGCCCAGAAGGTGATACCATTTATATGGGGCCCGGAACAACAAAGGGCCTTTCAGGATTTAAAACGGGCCTTGATGACAGCACCAGCACTGGGACTCTCAGACCTAACCAAAGATTTCCACTTGTTTGTTCATGAAAGGCAACATTTTGCCCTCAGAGTGTTGACCCAGAAGATGGGGAGCTGGAAAAGACTGGTTGGATATTTCTCCAAACAACTGGACACTGTAAGTAGAGAGTGGCCTACTTGCCTCCGAGCAGTTGCTGTGACAGTGATGCTCATACCAGAGGCTCAGAAACTGACTGTGGGAAGAATAGTGGTATATGTGCCACATATGGTAATCACTGTGTTAGAACAAAAGGGGGGCCATTGGCTATCCCCTAGTAGAATGATGAAAGACCAAGTAGTCCTGACAGAGCAGGATGATGTAATTTTGAAAACAACTAACCTGATTAACCCTGCAGTCTTTTTAAGTTCTACACAGGAAGAAGGACAAATAGAACATGACTGTCTGGTGACTATCGAACACGTGTATTCCAGTCGAGAGGATTTAAAAGACATACCGCTGGAAAATCCTGATTGGGAGCTGTACACAGATGGCAGCAGCTTCGTGGAAAGTGGAATTCACTACGCAGGATATGCAATGACAACAGAAAATTCTGTTATAGAAACAAATTCTTTACCTTGCACAACTTCAGCTCAAAAGGCAGAACTGATAGCCTTGACCAAGGCATTAGAATTAAGCAAGGAGAAGAAAGTAAATATTTGGACTGATTCAAAATATGCCTTTGGTGTAGTACATGTCCATGGAATCTTATGGAAAGAAAGAGGATTACTATCCTCTCAAGGAACAAACATCAAATATAAGGAAGACATTTTACAATTAATACAAGCAATCCAGAAACCAACTAAGGTGTCACAGCTGGAAGGCTTCAGGCAGCTCCAAGTAGACCAATGCTCTAATGCAAAGGCTTCAGGCTTACTCTAAGGAAGGCCCACACTCCTCCAAGACTCAGGAGGAAATGCCTCACCCTTAGGAGTAAACACCCTGCCTTAAATAGTCAGGAGTCACATGGTTTGCTAGATGGGTCAAGGCTATTGGTCACTTGACCATCCATCTCCCAGAGTGATTGGCTGAATGCTACAGCACCTGTTTCAAGGTAACTTCCCAGTGTAACGAGCTACAGGTGTTTCTTAGTTAGCCTGCATAGGGAAAGAACTTTCACAGGATGCTGCAGCAGCCAAAAGGTTTCTCCACAATTCCCCCTTTTTGTTTTAAGATTAGTTTAAATCAAGCAGGGAGATTTTTCAGCAATACCATGGGAGATACATCTATCAAACCAGTCATACATTTAGTTATTAATTCTAACATTCTGACTCCGACGGAGACTTGAAATTTAGTCTCTACTCGTGGAAGGAACAGGTTGATGGCCGATGTCATTATTTCCATTAGAAGGGTCATTTGATGGATGATCTCCATTCTGGCCATCGTTCGGATGTTGCCTGTTCTGTTTCGGATGTTGCAGGTCAGGGCGGACGCATCTTGCGGGCAGCCATCGTATCCCAGTATCTGTGGAAACGCAAGCATACCCACGACCCCAAGCAATAAGCTCATATGGGCCTTCCCACGTCTTAGTGAGTAGGTCCCGTATCCAGACTTTCGCTCGGGGCAGGTGCGTCTCGCCTGAAGACTGCAACGAAAGAAAGTGATTCAAAATAATGGGATTATTTGAATTTGATGGCACCGTAAGATGGTTAATTGTGTATAACGCTTTTTCTAGGCGACTCTGTGGGGTTTCTCCATGCATTCCCCCTTTTTGTTTTTCTAAAACACACTTCAAGGTGCCATGAGCGCGTTCAACAATGGCTTGGCCAGTAGGAGAATGCGGAATACCCAAAGTATGATTTACACCCCATAGGTGTAAAAACTGCCGCGTCTTCTGTGAGACATAGGCCGGGCCATTATCGGTTTTTATAGAAGAAGGCACGCCCAAGACCACAAAAGCGAGTTTCCAATGGGCAATGGCATCGCGACTTTTCTCCCCAGTATGAGCAGTTGCCCACATAGCTGAGGAGAAAGTGTCAATAGACACGTGCACATACTTAAACCTGCCAAATTCAGGAACATGCGTTACATCCGTCTGCCAAAGCTGCAGGGCCTTTAGGCCTCTGGGGTTTACCCCCGATGGCAGAGGTGCCGCAAGTCCGTGGCAGTCAGCGCAAGCACTGACAATGTCCCGAGCCTCAGTGGGCGTTAAGTGGAACTGTTTCTGCAGGGTATGAGCACTTTGATGGAAGAAATTATGCGATGCCTTGGCTTGTGCGATCTTATCGGGCTGAGGTGCTACCCATGCGGGGTTAGCTAGCATGTCAGCCCTGGCGTTGCCTTCCGTTATAAAGCCTGGCAAATTAGTATGACTATGGATATGCAGGATGTAATATGGGTGAACTCGATCTTGAATTGCACACCATAAGGTTTTTAACAGAGAGAACAGAGCCGCATTATACACTTCCTTCAAAAGTGAACAATCTAAGCGTTGCGTTATATCAGCCACATAAGCAGAATCGGTGACCTAATTCAAAGGTACCTGCGAGAACCGTTGAAAGGCCATGGCAACAGCCCTCAGTTCAACCAACTGGGCTGAGCCTGACTCATGGCCTTCCAGCACCTGCCACTCAGATTCCTCCTTCCAGGTAACAATAGCTTTCCCAGTTTTCCCAGACCCATCAGTGAAGACGGTGGGTCCTTGTACTGGCACTCGGCTATTTTTTGGCGGCAAGGTAAAGCTTGTCGATCTTGCCAATTGCAGCAATTTATGGCTAGGCAGATGGTATGCAATTTGTCCTGAGAAATTTTCCAGCGCACTTTGGAGAGGAGCACTGTTAGTAAGGCTCCACTCAAAGTATTCCTGCTGTACTGGCAGAACAATTACTGCAGGATCTGCTGCCACCAATTGTAGACAGCGCTGACGGCATTTGATTATCAGACAAGCAATTAATTCAAATAACGTAGATGCTGTCTTTTTTGGTTGGTGCGGCAAAAAGACCCATTCCAGAATATGCAAGGGGTCAGACCACTGTTTGTTCCATTGGCCAATGATACCTGTTGGATGACAATCTGGAGTGGTAATAAAAACGGTAATATCAATGGAGGGATCTATTCGGTAAACCTGACGAGCAGAAATGGCCTGTTGAACCTCCTCTAGTGCCCGTCGCGCTTCAGGAGTCAATTTTCGAGGTGAATTCAACTCAGGGTCCCCCTTTAAAATATTGAAGAGCGGCGCAAGTTGCGCCGTGGTTAGCCCTAGATAGGTACGTAACCAATTGATGACGCCCAACAGTTTCTGAGCGTCATTCAAGGTCTTAATAGAACTCGAGAATTGCACCTCTTGGTGTTGTATAGTTTGGTCCAAAATTTTGACTCCTAAATATCTCCAAGGAGGATGCTGCTGAACTTTCTCCGGAGCCACTTGCAATCCATAAGAATGCAGAGCAGCGAGTAGCCGAGGCTGTATCTTCAGCAGCTCGTCCTGGGTGGATGCTGCTACCAGGATATCATCCATGTAATGGTAGCAGTATGCTTCAGGGAACTGCTTACGGATTCCGGACAAAGCTTGAGCAACGTACCATTGACAGATAGTTGGGCTGTTCTTCATGCCCTGAGGTAGGACCTTCCATTGATATCTCTTTGCAGGTTCAGCGTTGTTAACCGCAGGTACAGTAAAGGCAAATTTTGGTTTGTCATTAGGATGTAAGGGGATCGTGAAAAAACAGTCCTTCAAATCAATGATCAAGATTTCCCACCCTGCTGGAATCATGGTGGGTGAGGGCATACCAGGCTGCAATGCTCCCATGCTTTCCATTACTGCATTGATTTTTCGGAGATCTTGTAGCAATCTCCATTTTCCTGATTTCTTCTTAATTACGAAGACAGGCGTATTCCAGGGACTGGTAGAAGGTTCAAGGTGTCCCTGTTGTAATTGTTCCTTAACTAGTTGATGAAGGGCGACTAATTTTTCTTTTGGTAGGGGCCACTGGGGTTGCCAGATGGGTTTGTTTGCTAACCATCGCAAAGGCAACGTAGGATATTGTGCGCCCTTCAGTACAGTGGCCCCCATCAAAAATTTGTCCCGATACGTACTCCCCAGGCCGCCAAGACATCCCGCCCCCAGAGGTTGAGTGGAGCTGTAGTGACATAGGGCCGAATTGTAGCTGTTTGACCCTCTGCATTCTTTACCACCACAGGTCGTTCGCTTCGATAACTCTGTGCGGTTCCTCCCAGTCCTGCAATGGCTGACCCTGCGGGGGCTAAAGGCCATGTAGGAGGCCATGCGGAGAAGGAGACGATTGTCACATCAGCCCCTGTGTCAATCAAACCTCAGAGCTGAATCCTGGACGGCTGGGCATCTGGCAATATTAAGGTGCAAGTCATCTGTGGCTTTTGGCTGGAGATATCCGCAGTCCAGTAAACTTGCGGAAGTCCTGTGGAACCAAAGCCACCACCTTCACGACTTTGTCATTTTGCCTTAGGGACGCTTGATTTGAAGGGTACAAGTTGAGCGATCCGAGTCTTTTCCGGTATTGTGACAGGGGGGGTGGGCGTGGAAATCATCGCACAGATTTGTCCTGTGAAGTCAGCGTCAATAACTCCTGGGTGAACAAAGATCCCTTGAATGGTGGTACTAGATCTTCCCACCAATAATGCACTTAGCCCATGTCCTAGAGGTCCAAATGCATCCAAGGGAATCTTATAGACCCGACAGGATTCTAAGACGACTGTTGTTGCGGTGCATACATCCACCCCGGCTGATCCCTGGGTGCTGGCTGAGTAAGCCTGGGTTGGTATCATGCCCTGGGGAAACATTTCTGTCTGAGCGCACATCCCCATTGCGCTCCTGGGGAAGTTTCCCGAACAAGTCAGGGGTCGGCCATTGGCATGGTATAACGATTCACAATATCTTGCAGAATGGCCTGGCTTATCGCATCTTACGCAGCGAGCAGGTCTCCTGTTATCGTTGTTTCTTCTTTGTCTCGTCTGTCTTTGTCTATTGTCCCTCTTAGGTTGTCTTTTCAGTTCCGGGTCAGCATTTTTGGGTTGAATAGGCCGTAGAATTGTGGCCAGAGCAGACTTGTAGCTTTCACATTCTAGCTTAGAGCATGCTTCGATCATTTCTGTTAGTGTAGGCTCCCCTGGCATGGAATTTATGATTTTTCTACATTCTTCATTGGCATTGTCTTTTGCCAGCTGCTTACATAGTAGTTGTCTCAGGTTTTCATCTTCGACCTGTTTTTCGAGGGCTGCAGCAACTTTCTCTACAAAAGATAAAAAGTGTTCTTTCTGCCCCTGATAAATCTTCACGTACCGTGTTTTTGAGGCAGCCATATCTATGCCCTTTAATAGAGCTCCCACGCCGATCTTTTGGGCTTGCTCAAGAACTTGGGGGTGCCATGTAGCTTGAAAATCAGGGTCAGCGAAAGCATTGGCTCCCAGTAGAGCATCTGCTGGAGCTCCGTATCTGGGGTCAGTTGGGGGTAATTGCATGTTTCCGGCTGCAGCTCTCTCAGCCATTCTTCTCCAATTGGCCTCAAAGACCGTATATTGTACTGGTTGAAATAATACCTGACCTAGATGTTTAATGTCGAATGGGGAGAGTAGGTCAGTATTTAATATCCTGATGATCTGCATGACCTGAGGAGAATCTAACCCGTATTGTGCTACCTTGGTTTGCAGGTCTTGGACTACCTTTCAGGCGATGGTTTCGTGTTTGTCAATTTGACCTGAGTTGGGAAGCGCCTTTTGTACTGGAAAGGCTTGGATCAGATCCTCTGTTCGTTCATTACTTCCCTGAACAATCTGCTCAGACCCCTTTTCAGGCAACCCAACTTTTTCTATTAGATCCCAGTCGCCAGCTTCCAGAGCCCGCCTCTTGACTTCTTCCCAGAACCGTTTTGAATTTTTTGGACGCACAGTCACCTTGCATTCGGGAAGCGTCCAGGGACGGTTGTGGGCTGGCCATGTTTGTTGTTGTCTGACTGTCGCCACGGCTTCCTGCAGTGATGAAACATTATCAGGCAGGGGTGTGTCCAATGGCTTCTGACAGGATGCAGACGCTGGGCCAACGGGTCGTGTAAAGGCGGAGGCTGTGGCCGGTTGTGGAACAGTCCATGGAGATGTAGTCTGGGTTGCAGAAACTTGTGTCGGCACCACTGTCTGTGAAGGTGCCACTGCTGTTGTCAGTGGCATACTTGGCGCCACTTCCGGGGTCATTGCTGGGCCGGTTGGCACGGCCAGCCCAGGTTGTCCCGGTACAGATTCGGCAGCAGTAACCTGCCGCAACATTTCCATCAATGCCGTTAGTTGTTGCGACATTCCTTGCAAGCCTGCCATAACCTGCTGTATTATCAAATGCGTTGTTCGGGGTTGCTCCATTTGTGCCCGTGGCAGATAGCCGGGCGCTATGGGTGATGCTGCAGGACATGAAGTTGCGGTAAACCAGGGTGCCATGCCCAGGAACTGTCCTTGTGGTGCCTGGTCTGGTTGAGGGGCCAATGGCGGAGCAGTAGGAAGAACATGTTCTGCTGTAATGGCTGAAGTAGCCGGTTGAGATGCAGAAGAAGGGGAGGCTGTTGGGGCGAAGGGTGGGGGACGCTCCGATGCTTTGTCTTGTCCGGAGGAGTATTCCCGCAAAAAATCACAAGGAGGACACTTGGGTTGGACATAATCTCGCAGGGAGGGGTAAAGCTTCTGTGCAGTCCCCACAACTTTCTCCATATCTGAGGACAGCGGGGGCACAACTGGTGCACTACCCATGGTCAGTCCCCTTTCAGATAATTCATCATCCCCTTCAGAAACTTCACTTGTGGATTCATCAGAATCTGGCAATACTTTTTCCTTCCTTTCTACCGTCCATGTCTGCATTACATCATATACAGTTCCCCAAATACGTAGCAGACCAGTCAGGTTCTTTCGTCCAAATACTGTTTCATAGATTAGCTTATCCCCTAGCTGCTTCCACGCTTCTGAGCTAAAGGGGGTGTTGAGGTCAGTCAGGCATTCATGCTCTGCCGCCCAATCTAACAGCTCACAGAGAGCTTCATCACTTATTTTGGCACCTGCGATTGTCATTGCAGGTTTGAGAATGGAGAACACCATGCTTTCTTTTGTGGAGCTTTGTCCCATCATTCTAATTTGCAGTTCGTCCCTTGGAGCCCCGTGTACGGAAGCACGTACCTTCAGATCTTAGTTGCGGCTGGATCACATCGGGGTCACCAGTTGTCACAGCTGGAAGGCTTCAGGTGGCTCCAAGTAGACCAATGCTCTAATGCAAAGGCTTCAGGCTTACTCTAAGGAAGGCCCACACTCCTCCAAGACTCAGGAGAAAATGCCTCACTCTTAGGAGTAAACACCCTGCCTTAAATAGTCAGGAGTCACATGGTTTGCTAGATGGGTCAAGGCTATTGGTCACTTGACCATCCATCTCCCAGAGTGATTGGCTGAATGCTACAGCACCTGTTTCAAGGTAACTTTCCCAGTGTAACGAGCTACAGGTGTTTCTTAGTTAGCCTGCATAGGGAAAGAACTTTCACAGGATGCTGCAGCAGCCAAAAGGTTTCTCCACACTAAGGTAGCAATCATGCACTGTAAAGCACCAGTCAGGAAATACCAAAACAATTATAGGAAATAATTTGGCAGATAGAACTGCAAGGGAAATTGCAAAAAGAAATACTTTACAAATGGCATTAATTCCTACTAAGATCATTCCATTACCAAGAGATAAACCTAAATACTCAGAAGAAAATGAAAAATTAGGAAACTTACTAAATGCAAAGAAAAATTTGGCAGGATGGTGGGTGACAGTAACAGGTAAAATAGTAATCCCACCACTTTTAATGAGGGAAATAATACAAACGAAACATAAGGAATGTCATTGGGGAGCAGAAGCGTTGATAGCTCTCCTAAGGAGACACATAGTCTCAGTAAAAATGCTAGAAATAGCCAAAATGACAACTGCAAAATGTGAGATATGTTTGAAAAATAATCCAGTTATAAAGAGAAAAGTTCAAATGGGAATACTAAAACCAGGAATAGAACCAGGAGACTACTGGCAAGTAGATTTTTCAGAATTACCCCAGCAACATGGGTATCGATACATTCTGGTAGGGGTTGACACTTTTACAGGATGGCCGGAAGCCTTTCCCTGCCGAACCAATCAAGCAAAGGAAGTCATTAAATGGCTATTGCAAGAAATTATCCCGAGATTTGGGGTACCCATTGGAATTTCCTCGGACAGAGGTTCACATTTTATTGCAGAAATAGTACAAGGTGTTTGTAGAATTTTGGGAATCACTTGGGATTTACACACACCTTGGAGACCACAATCTAGAGGGAAAGTAGAAAGAATGAATCAAATGTTGAAAAGACAAATTAGTAAAATATGTCAGGAAACCAATTTGAAGTGGCCTCAGGCACTCCCACTAGCCCTTTTACAAATTTGAGTTCAACCAAAAAGTGGAACATTAGTCAGTTCATATGAGTTATTGTATGGAAAGCCCTACGAGTCTCCTGAGCCAAATTTGAATATGCATTTGAAAGGAAAACAAGATGTACATAACTATCTGCTTTCTTTAGGAAAGACTCTAACTGCGCTTCGGGGTGCGGTTGTATGGAACAGACCTGTCTTTGGAGAATCCAGTGCACGATTTCCAACCAGGAGATTATGTCTATGTGAAGATGTAGACTTCTGAACCTCCTCAGGAACATTGGAAGGGACCTTTTCAAGTACTGCTGACTACCTTCACCACCATCAAGATTGCCGAATTGGATGCTTGGATACATTGCCAAACCCCTGTCCATTATCTTTGGGCAGTCTTGGCTCACTGGGGAAGTTCCGCTGGACTGGAGGCTGGCGGATGTTACCCCCATTTACAAAAAAGGGCGGAAGGAGGATCCGGGGAACTACAGGCCTGTCAGTCTGACCTCGGTGACGGGCCAAGTCATGGAACAGGTTATCTTGAGTGCTATTAATGAGCACATACAGGTTAACCGGGTGATCAGGCCCAGTCAACATGGGTTTATGAAAGGCAGGTCTTGCCAATCAAACCTGATCACCTTCTATGACAGGGTGACCCGCCTGGTTGACGAGGGAAGGGCTGTGGATGTAGTTTTCCTGGACCTCAGAAAGCCTTTGATACAGTTTCTCATAGTGTTCTGGTGGAGAAACTGGTAACTGCTGGCCTGGATAGGCACACCCTCCTTTGGGTTAAAAACTGGCTGGATGGCCGGGCCCAAAGAGTGGTGGTAAATGGGGCTAAATCCGGCTGGAGGCCGGTCACCAGTGGGGTTCCCCAGGGCTCAGTGCTGGGTCCAGTTCTGTTTAACATCTTTATCAATGACCTGGATGAGGGGATTGAATGTACCCTCAGTAAATTTGCGGACGACACCAAGCTGGGAGGCTGTGTTGATCTGCTTGAGGGTAGGGAGGCCCTTCAGAGGGATTTGAACAGACTGGATCGTTGGGCTGAGGCCAATGGCATTAGCTTTAATAAGGCCAAGTGCAGAGTCCTTCACTTGGGGTATAAAAACCCCAAGCATCGCTATAGGCTTGGGGAGGAGTGGCTGGAGAGCTGCCTGGCGGAAAAGGACCTGGGGGTGTTGGTTGACTACCGGCTTGATATGAGCCAGCAGTGTGCCCAGGTGGCCAAAAAGGCCAATGGGATACTGGCGTGTATCAAGAATAGTGTGACCAGCAGGAGCAGGGAGGTGATCCTGCCCCTGTACTCGGCACTGGTGAGGCCGCACCTGGAATATTGTGTCCAGTTTTGGGCCCCTCGCTTTAAGAGAGATATTGAGCTCCTGGAGCGAGTCCAAAGAAGGGCGACTAAACTGGTCAAGGGGCTGGAAAATAAAACTTATGAGGAGCGGCTGAGGGAGTTGGGGCTGTTTAGCCTGGAGAAGAGGAGGCTGAGGGGAGACCTGATTACGGCCTATAAATACTTGAGAAAATATGGTGGGGAGTTAGGGGAAGGGCTCTTTACATTAGTGATGGGAGATAGAACAAGAGGAAATGGGCATAAGCTTAGTCAGGGGAGATTCAGGTTGGATGTTAGGAAGTATTTCTTCTCTGAAAGGGTTGTCAGCCACTGGAATAGGCTGCCCAGGGAAGTGGTTGAGTCCCCATCCCTGGATGTGTTTAAGAATAGGGTGGATGAGCTACTTGAGGATATGGTTTAATGGGGATTAGGGATGGTTGGACTCGATGATCTCTAAGGTCTTTTCCAACCTAGAAATCTATGAATCTATGAATTACACAAGGGTAAAGAAAGCTCCACCATCGTGGAGAATCGTAAATAAGGATCCTGAGACTTCAAAATTGACTTTGAAATATGTTTTATTTTGTGCATCATTCTGAAATTTTTGGAAAATGGATACTGTGGTGGAGACTAATGTTAGTGGGAGCCTAGTTCGAGATGAAAATTGAGCAACAAGAAATATTGATAAGATATAAAAATCCATTAGAATTGAAATATGATTTTACTCAAATTCCAGACTTTAATCTTGACAAATTGCAGGTGATAAACAATAGTTCAAAAGATGAAAATCAATATCGTTGTTGGCCAGGATACGAGAAATCAGACTACAAAATCTCTACAATAAAGACCCAGGTCCCTACAGAGGTCACAAAGGAGAAAAGGATAAGAAATAAAAAAGAAATAGAAGCAGAACAATTAATATACCTCCCAAGAAAAACTAAAGAAGAGAATATAATGTTAGGATTGATCAAGGAATTTGCCAAATTGCAAAATGTGTCACAAATCACTGCTTGTTTATCCATACCAAGAGCAGTAGGTGACTCAATTCCATGGGGAATTCTAACCATGAATTTGACTAAATTGGAACATAAAAATGAAACTACACAATGTGAACAAAAACCAGTTATAAAATGGCAAGAAAAAGTGGAAATTATTAGGAAACAGTGAAAAGTTGCAGGAAATCGAGCTGATTGTGAAAAACTATTAAATCATGTTTTTACTAAGCTAGGAAGGTTTTGGCATGTAGGATGGTGTTCTTATAATCAGCCAATAAAGAAAAATGTAAACCAAATGATCATGGAATGGAAATGTGATAAAACTAATCAAACATCGAATAAGGTGACAAGTTGAGACTCTGTCTGGTCAATGACCATTTTATCACAATTCCAGTACATGGCAAAGGCTACTTGGTGTTTTACTTGGGACAGATCGATTTTTGCAACTTGGCCGTCGGTGCAGGATAAAGGAAGCTCAACATGAGAAAAAGAGAATCCAGTGTCACGGTGGAAATGTGAAAAGATAGATAATTGCAGTACTGGTGGCAGAATAATCCAGGATATTCCCCCTCTAGCAGCCGCTTTAAAATATGGATGTCTTTGTCGAGGCCTTAAAAACAGCCTCGGATTGACACAAACCTGTACTCCTAAAAGAGGAACAATATTGAGTTGTAAAAAATCTTCAATCCAAAGTCCAGGACACTTGGTTGTACAAGGAGTGATGGAACCTGGACAACACATTTACCTCTGGATGGCAAAGTAAAGCAAATAACTGTAGGCGTGCCAACATTATGTCCGATTTGGAAAAAGGCTCCTTTCAGAGGAACTGTAGAAAATTTGAAATTGGAACAAACAAAACGATCAGAACTAAATGAAGAATGGAATGAACCTTCATCAGGGGTAAAAATTAGTTGGGCACTGGAATCTTTATTGACTCCTTTGGCAATCTATAGAAACAGGGAATGGACATGTCAACTAACAGGTCAGGTAGGCAAATTGGCAAATAACCCAAAGGGGATTTAAGGATTTGAATATACAATCACAAACCACCTCAAAAATGACTTTACGAAAGAGAAGGGCTTTAGATCTGCTCTTGCTCCAAGAGCACGGGGTCTGTGGGTACCTGAAAGACAGAACTGACCATTGCTGTGTACACATCCCAGATGGGACTCAAGGTGTAGAACATGACTTGGACTTACTAGAGAAAGTGGAGGAGAACCCTCAAGAACTTCAGCAAAACATGCAAGAAAGCTGGATAGATAAAATTTGTAATGGATTAGGATGGAATTTGAGTTCTTGGATAAAATCATTAATTAACACTGCAATTGTCTTGTTAATAATCTTTTTGGCAATTATTTTGATTTAATATTGTTTGAAAAAACAAATAAATAACAAGACTGCATTTAATCAGATGATTACACAGGCAGTGGCCAGACAGCAGGATGAAATAAATACAATACCAAGGATCCCACCAGCATATAGTGAATGAAGTGCTGATAATGTACTATAAAGATTATTCAACCTTGAGCATTAAGATGAAAGTATTGAAATGATTTTCAAAATTTTCAAAGGGGAGAAATGTTACGAAACTGACAAAACAATCAAGTAGAAAAGTTAAAATAGAAAAACTGAAAAGCAAAATGTGTAAGTTAGGATTGTTAAGTTTAATAAGTAACTATAGAGGCCTCACTGGAAAATTACTGGATGTTTTAAACCAAGGACCATAAAGACCCCACCAGCCAGCTACTGGATTTCTATGTGTATTGTTTTAAGCAAAAGAACCATGGAGTTCTCACCAGCTAACCACTGGGAGTTCTTTTATTGTATTAAGAAACAAATTAAGTGGTCACGGACATCAGTTCTGCTGCTTGAAACCCCTCCCTTCGTTACACCTTCCCATCTTAATTTAAATATCAAGGATTATAATCAGTAAAAATAAGTAGACTTAGCCAATGATTGTTATAGGATAGGAATATTGATAAGGTGATGTAATTAACGAAACCAATCACTTTAAAGGTCAAAATTAAGAGCGAGAATAACATGTAATTTTATGTAAAAGAACTTATGTAACGATGATTCAACAAAACAAGTGTATAAAAACCTATGGATTTTGATGCTGGGGTGGACATGCTTGGATGGAGCTATCCCCCGCACTGGAATAAAGAAGTGCCTGTTTATCTACCTTGTGTAGATGAATTTTATTCCCGGCTGCTAACAGTCAGTACTGAGACAGCAAGGACCTTTCAGTTTCCCATGTTTTGCCACTGTGCAGGAGCACAAGAGACTGGGGAGAGCATGGCCGGGACAAAGGGTCCACAACTCTCCTTACGATTTGAACTCAGACTTAGGTTTGAGGGTCAGATTGGCCAATGGAATATTCCCTATCATGCAACATCATGCCCAGTATATAGATGAGGGTTGACTGGGAAGAAGCAGTCTTTCTCTTCCATGGGCTCTCTCAGACTCAGTCTCTCGGAGTTCTATCTCTCTCTTGTTCATTTTTCAGGCCTCTCACTCATCCGGGATTGCAGCATTGGGACTTATCTGTTTAAGGATCGTTTGCTGGGATGGGGCAGGCGTTGGTCACTGAGTGGTGAGCAATTATACTGTACATCACTTGTTCATATATATTATTATATATTCATATACTCATATTATTTTATCATTATTACACTGTCATTATTATTAACATTATTATTATTAATTTTTTTTTATCTCAACCCATACATCTCCTTCCCTTTGCCCCTTTAATTCTCTTCCCCATTCCCCGGGGGTGGGGGAGAGTGAGCGAGCAGCTGTGTGGCTTAGTTGCCAGCTGGGTTGAACCACAACATGTACCCAGCTACCATCTTCAACAAAACTTTTAGGAATTCAGTATCTACTTAACCCTCTGTTAAATTTGGTTGAAACTGGCCAAGAGACTCGGAACTTAATAACTGAAAGGAGATGGATGAACAGGTGGTGAAATTACATCTGGTTCTCCTAGGAAATCAAAACATTTCCGTTTACTCTTTGCAGCTTTTATTTATAATCTATATAAATAAAAATTATTAGATTCAGAAAATCATTCTTTATTTCTTCCTATATAGTAGAGATGCTTTCTCACCAGTAGTAAATGGTGATATATGTTAATAATTCAAACATTTACTAAGCACACCCTCTATTAATGGTTCTTTCAAGTTTATAATCAAAATACTAAGAGAAAAAATGCTGATCCTCTTATTCTTGACAATAAATCATTCTGACATTTGAAAAAAAAAAGTGTCTTAAAACTCTTTCAGGAGATATTGAAGTGAATTGTAAAAGTAAAAAGCCATAGCAACAAATATGTGGAACGAATCCTCCAGTAATATCAGTGTTAGTGACTTCCCAAGGCAGAGGTAGTGTCTGAGTAGTTAATAGTCCTCAGTAGATTTTTCTTCCATGAATATATGTAGTTGCATTTGAACCCACAGGAACTTGGCTGCGGTAAGGAGTTTCGTAGCTTAACTACACATTGTGAAGAAGTACTTCCTTTTGTTCTGAACCTGCTAGTTTCGTTCCATAGCCCCTAGTCTTAAGGGAGAGAGTACAGTTTTCTTCTACATTCAGGATTTTATAGTTTTTCTTCATATTGTTACAAAACTTTGAAAAAATAATCAAGATTTAATCAAGGAGAAAAGTTAGGTAGAAAACTGAAAAGTAAAATGTATAAGTTAGGATCGTTAAGTTTAATGAGTAACTATAGAGACCTCACTAGGAAATTACTGGATCTTTCTATGTATTGTTTTAAACCTTATCCCACTGTGCTTCTGCACTCCGGCACACTGAAAAGTCCTTGGAGTTTCACTTCCAACCACAAACATCAGCTTGCTATCAGCATTCTTCTCAGAGTGAGCCTCTGAGTAAAACCAAAACACGGAGCTCTTCTAGCTGCTAAAAAGAAGAGCTAACCTGGTCCCAGCTAAAACCAGGACAAAACGCAAATGCTGATGGGCCAAGGTCCTTTTGCAAACACGACATTACAACAAGGCTTTCTGGCAGAAGTATTGCAGTTGTCACAGCAATTAGCTTACCAAGCAATGATTTCAATTAGAGAACCGGGGAAAGTATATTCCTTTGCAAATATTAAACAAGGCCCCCAGGAAAGTTTTCCTTCCTTTATTGATCGTTTACATCAGGCTGTTCGAAGTCATCCTGATTTGGACGACACAATGAAGGAACAAGTCTTGATTTTATAGAATCATGGATTTTCCAGGACACTTCGAGCAAATCTTTCAGCAGCTAAACTACCAGAGGCTTCATGGTCAACTTTGTGACTGTGTCATTGTGGTGGGAAACAAACATTTCAAAGCCTATCGCTCTGTTCTGGCAGCATGTAGCACACACTTCCAAGCTCTCTTTACTGTAGCAGAGGGTGATCAAACTATGAACATGATTCAGCTGGACAGTGAAGTGGTGACAGCAGAAGCTTTTGCTGCCCTTATTGATATGATGTACACTTCTATACTAATGTTTGGGGAGAGCAATGTAATGGATGTCTTGCTGTCTGCTTCTCACCTACATTTGAACTCTGTTGTTAAAGCATGTAAACACTACCTTACTACCAGGATGCTACCAATGTCTCCATCTAGCGATAGAGTTCAGGAGCAAAATGCATGCATCCATAGATCTTTCATGCTTCAGCAGCTTGGGCTGAGCATTGTGAGCTCTGCGTTAAATTCCATTCAAAGCACAGAGGAGCAACTAAATACCATGAGCTCATCGATGAGAAGTAACATAGAACAATGTACTACCTTTTCTATCCGGTGTCTTTACAAGCGTAAACAGTCTTCTGATGATTGGACCAGACAGTGAATCAGACCTACCATAGATGAGTCCATTTCAGATGTTACTCCAGAGAATGGGCAGTCAGTAGGTCATTCACGAGAAGATTTTTTTTCACCAGATTCACTGAAGAATGTGGACAATTCTAAGGCTGATGCTGTTATTGATAAACCAGAGGATAATACTATTATGTTTAATCAGTCTTTTAGTGCTCAAGAAGATGCTCAAGTGCCCAGCCAGTCAGACAACAGTGGAGGAAACATTTCACAGATATCCATCTCATCTCAGGTAATACAAGTGGAAAACAGTTTTGATCAGGAAGCTACTTCTGAAAAAAAACAACTTCCCATGCAAAAATCCAGAGGTCAGTCTAAATGAAAAAGAACACATGGGGGTGGTGGTTAAATCTGAGCCTTTGAGTTCCCCAGAGCCTCAAGATGAAGTGAGCGATGTCGCTTCTCAAGCAGAAGGCAGTGAGTCTGTTGAAGTGGAAGGAGGAGTGGTGAGCACAGAGAAGATAGAACTGAGTCCTGAAAGCAGTGACCATAGCTTTTCTGACCCACAGTCTAGTACTGATAGGGTGGGAGACATCCATATTATGGAAGTGTCAAATAACCTGGAACACAAGTCCACTTTCAGTATCTCAAATTTTCTGAATAAAAGCAGAGGTGGTAACTTTGGTGCAAGTCAAAATAGCAATGATAACATTTCAAATACAACAAGGGACTGCAGAATGGATGGTGATGCCTCTTACCTATTGAGCCCAGAGTCTGGGCCTGCTAGTAGTCATTCCTCTGTTACAGTTTGTCATGTAGAAAATCCATTCAGTGAGTCTGCAGGCTCTCATTTTGTTAGACCAATGCAGGATGCAATGGCTTTTCCATGTGTACAGACTTCTGGGTACAGGGCTGCAGAACAATTTAGTATGGATTTTCCAAGGTCAGGCTTGGGCCTGCACTCTTCATCAAGGACAGTGATGGGATCTGTAAGAGGTGGAGCTAGTAGCTTTCCTGGCTATTGTTGCATAGCCTCCCAAATGCCTGTTGTGACCTCTGTCAGGAGCTCCCAGCTACAAGATAACATTTCAAGTTCCCAGCTGTTAATCAATGTGATCACTTTTGAACATGGACATCATTCACAACCTGGTCTACCAAAGTTGACAAGGGCATCTGCAGATGTTCTTTCAAAATGTAAGAAGGCCTTATCTGAATATAATGTCTTGATTGTTGAAGGTGCTCGTAAATATGCCTGTAAGATTTGCTGCAAGACTTTTTTAACCCTAACAGACTATAAGAAGCATATTTGTGTGCATACAGGAGAAAAGCCTTATGCCTGTTTAAAGTGTGGCAAACGGTTCAGACAGTCCAGCTATCTATATAAACATTCCAAACCAACCTGTCCGCCCCCGCAGCACTCCCCCTGCTCCATAGCCCCATAATTCAATGGGTCCATACCCATAACATAAGTTGGTAAGTTGTGTATGAACAATAATGCAAAGAGATCTTTACAGTAACTAATACAGATTGCATATTCTTAAAAGAAAACCAACCTTGGATGCGCCTGTCTGCCATAAAATGCTTTTTAAAGTATAAAATGCTGAAAGTAGTTTTAGGATTCTAAATGCATTTTTTGGCTGTTTTGCAGTAAAGGACAGTATGTAATGAAGGTACTTAAAATAAGTCCATGACAAGTAACTTCTGGACTGTTAGATGTGTATATAAATACTTTGAATACAGCAAGATCTGGTACTTTCACCATTTTTTTCTGTAAAAACTTGTATTAAGTGAAATAATGTTTCTTGTTTGTGCTATTCTTAGCAATATTTTAACCAACTTGTATTTGATATGTTTAAATTTCATAGACATGGAAGCCTGAAACGAACTTGTCTATATCTACTTTGATTTTTTAAAATGAGAAATGATTTGTGGTGGCTCTTTTTACTAGGTAAGGTAGTTTCTTACTCCAGATGCAGATAGTCAATCTGATTCACATTATTGTGTAAACATACTATCATTTACTCATTTTATCTTCAGGCTTTAATTTCTTCCTCCATATACTTACTGTCCTTCCTAACTATAGATTGTTCCTCAGATCAATGTCAGGAATGAGTCTCACTTGCCATATTTATGGACGTGCCTCTATAAAATTTAGCTATCAACACCAATCTTTCAGTTTAGAGTAGTATCATAAATGTACTTTTTCAAGTAAGTAAAAATCTAGCATTAATTTCATTAAAAATATAGCATTATACACTTTGTAAAGCAGAAGTTTTGTGATCTTTATTCTTCAGGTGAATCACATAGATTGTGTTTTAATTTCCTCTTCTTAGAAACCACTGTAACTAATAATGTTTGCAGGGTTTTTTTTGTTTTCTTTTTTTGTTACAGATGCCCATGAACTAACTACTGCCTTTCAATATATTAGGTTTCTAAATAAATTTTGGAGTACTTATACTGATAAATTTTACTCTGCTATGTCAGAGCTGGGTCAGTGCTTCAGCATGTCAGTTCTACCTAGAACAGACAGATATTTAACATTTTCTATATCTAAGTCACACAGCAGTTGCTACTTTTAATATAAAAATGTACTTGCAAACTTCCTCTCTTTGTTCTGTGTAGCAAATATATCCTGTGTGATGTTATTGACCAATTTTGAGGAACTTGTGCTATCTGATAGACAAGTTAGCCTTCTGAATGATCTTGGATTTATATTTAGGTAAACTGAAAAGAAAATCCTAATTCGCAGTGCTGTAACTAATTTTAACTGGATGAACAATCCAAAGTACTGAAGCACCAAAACAAAATGTGCATTGTCAGACCAAAAGAAATATGGAACTCTCTCTACATGTGTCTTTATATGAAACAGTAATTCACACTGTGCGGTTACAGCTTCATCTCCTGTAACCACAATTCTCCATGTTGGAAAAAATGCCTAATGTCTGTCAATACTTTATTTGCAGCTTGAGCATCCAAAGTAAATAAGAATGTGGAACTATGGTGAATGGAATGATTAAATCCCTTAGTATGTTAAAATCTCACTATAGGTTTTATTTAATGGTCACATTTCTGGATCTTTATTTTTAAAGCATTGAAGAAATTTGTCATACTTACAGAAAGCAGTAGGAAAGAGCACATTTTGTTTGATAATCATATTGATATCAGGGTCTAATGACACTGAGCCTCACTTAGTCTTGTTTTCCCGAAAGCGGGGTTCGTTCACCCGGTGTGCAATAAGTCAATCCACACACTGAGCCGATATATTGATTTATTACAAAGTTGTGCAAGTTTGGGTGCCTCTCCCAAGACAGCACACCTCTTGCAAAATTCAGTGAAAGTTTATACAGTATGTGTGGATACTAAAAAGCTAGAAGCAGAGAAATCTTCCAGCTGCTGCAGCAGCCTGGGAAAGTTCCTTCTCCCACGCAGGCTAGCTGAGAAACAGTTTGAGGTTTTTGTAAACTAAGACTTTATCTTGCACCTGTAGCTTGTTATGCAGTCTTGTTTATGGCACACTGGGAAAGTTGTTTTGAAATGGGTGTTGTAGCATTTAGCCAATCACTCTGAGAGGTGGATGGTCAAGCGACCAATTGCCTTGGCCATCCTTGTGAACCATGTTATATATATATACGGATTTGTAATTAATAAACGGCTGATGCTGCTGCTGCCGCTGCTGATACTGCTGCTGCTGCTCCTGCTGTTGGCGTTGGCATTTTATCCTGCACCTGAATTCTGTGTCGTTCTTCTCTCCGTCCCCGGCATGGCAGCGACAGAATGAAACTTCCTTGGACTTAATGGTTATCGAGTCTCTCCACAGAAAGTCCAGGTAGCTCGATGACGAGATAACTGCATGCCAACAAACCCTGGGAATGATGAAGGAGGCTATTTGTCAGACTCCTCAACCACAGACAAGGGATGGTGTCACCTTGGTATTAGAGGTGAAGGGAGGGCACTGGCGTTCGCCACCTGATTGGGAGGGTCCGTTCCAGGTCCTGTTGACCACTGAAGCCGCAGTCCAGACAAAAGAAAAAGGGTGGACTCACGCATCCCAAATAAAAGGACCAGTGGAAGAACCACCCAAGTGGACAGTCGTCTCATCCTATGAACCTCTGAAGCAGAATTAGCAAATCTGATAATCCGGTGTGGAAATTCACCCATGGTGTATTAGGGAAACCACGGAACACGGTTGACCAAGGTGTGGTGGGGGGTGCATATCACACAATTACTGACCGGTTTAACACTGTAACCCAGAAGGATATTCCTCAACAGAATCCCTAGTATATAGAATATCGTGTCTAAAGTGCCAAACCTCTACCTGAGGCGAGCTTAAGAAGTAGGTCGTGCGGACAATGTGGGAAAACTCAGTAAAGAAGTGCAGAGAAAAAAAAGGTTCGCTGGGAAACAGTAAAAGTAACTGTAAGAGAGATTGATCTGAAGATGGTAGAAGGTAAATAAGAGAGGGCAAGACCAGGTTAGCCTCTACTCGCCACCAAGAAGATTCCTGTCTCAGCTGTTGGCTGCAATCCAATAGGCATGAGAGGTGGGAGTATATGCTATACTGGACCTCTCTTTACCTTCCTCCTAGTAGGAATAAGATGGGCCGTCCCAGCAGCCTCAAACCCGTGTAATAAGTGTTTTCAATCACTGCGATACGGTCGCAGGTCAGGCGTGTATTTTACAGCACGCACCCATATCAACAGCAGGTGCTATGATTGGAACCAGATACAGGTGTGCACGTATCAAAATCAACAGTCTGGGTGGGGCAAAACTTAGGAAAAGGGGGAATACGAAATGGAGTGGGATGTCCCCGAGGAGAGGAGTGGCTTTATTTTACAAAGGCAGGGCACTGGGATATGTCAGATAGAGGAGGGCTCCAAGACATGATTAAGGAAGAAATAGTAAAGAATGTAACCCAGAAACTTAAAAACCAAAAATCATCAGGGGGATCCACAGTAAATATTTACTCCAACCTGAGGAAGGACTTAGAAGATGAGTTAGGGTTTCCCACAGTGGGACAAAACCTGTTTGGAAATCTGGTCACAAAGATAGCAAAAGAATTGAATATAACTGACTGTTGGATCTGTGGGGGACCCCTAATGATGGAAGAATGGCCTTGGAAAGGTACAAGCTTGAGTGCCCTGGATATAATCCAATGGAACCGTACAGCCATTACCAGTGGAATTAAGAGGCCTGAGGGGTGGGTACTTAGTTCAACTGTAATTGGGCAGGAGTGCCTAAAACGCAGAGGAAGGCCGTATTCAAAGAAGATGGGTGATACACCTTGTAAAAAGATCTTGACAACTAACTCCACTTCTCAGTGGTGGATACCACATCCACCTAAGTCATACTGGGTACGAGAAAACGACTTGGATGCCAGTTGTACGCTGATCCCTAGTTATAATCTGTATCAGTGTAACAAGACAGATAGGAACCCATTCTTTGGTGTTAAAGAAGTGCCAAGGTTTTGAGAAAATATAGAAAATACTTCTGAGGGGTTTTGGAAAGCACCTGATGGACTATACTGGATATGTGGAAGATGGGCATACCCAGAACTGCCCCAATTGGGGAGGAAGCTGTACTCTGGGAGTAATCCAACCTGGTTTCTTTCTACTGCCCCCAGAGGAAGGGGATGAATTAGGGGTACCACTATATGAGAGCTTAAAACAAAATAAACGGTCAATAGTGAGAGGGACTCAGTGGTGGCATGGTGAGGAATGGTCCCCAAACAAATCACTGAAACATATGGGCTGGCTACATGGGCCCATGATGGTAGCTGGGGATATCGGACTCCTATATATATGATAAATCGGATAATTAGACTACAAGCCGTAGTAGAGCTGATCACTAACCAAACAGCTTCAGCCCTAGCAATGGCAGTAACACAACACAGACAGACTAGGGCAG
Source organism: Tauraco erythrolophus (assembly GCF_009769465.1). Taxonomy (NCBI): domain Eukaryota; kingdom Metazoa; phylum Chordata; class Aves; order Musophagiformes; family Musophagidae; genus Tauraco; species Tauraco erythrolophus. The sequence goes on along the minus strand of NC_141497.1, from coordinate 725,028 downwards.
CAGTATATCAAAATAGGTCAGCTCTGGATTATCTCTTGGCAGAGGAAGGAGGAGTGTGTGTGAAATTTAACACCTCAGATTGTTGTTTAAAAAATTGACGACCACGGAGATGCAATATTGGAAATAGCTACAAACATCCGCAAATTGGCCCATGTACCAGTACAAAAGTGGAAACCAATGATAGAAACAGGCTGGTGGGACAATTTGCTGGGAACAGCCTGGTGGAAGAAGCTGGGATTTTTTCTCCTCTGTGCTCTTGCGGGCCTGTTGTTTGTGCCTTGTTTGATACCTTGTTTTATAAGGTTAATTTCTAGCGTTGTCGAAGGTATGCAGGTGGTGGTCATGTCAACGAACTCAGAGAGGGCTATACCAGCCCAGGTTCAGAAGATATTGCAGAAATCTCCAAAAATAAACACTTCCATGGATGTTGCTGTATGTCACCGTTGAGATGGACACGACATACACGGGTTCAAGTAGTATTCATTTATTATATAATTAATTCCATCTCACCCTTGCAGGTTCCAGCACACTTTTATACTAATTCTAACAGTGCACATGACATAAGCAATTAGGTGATTGGTTAACTACAGCTGTTCACGCGCCTTAGCCTAATACATGATTGGTGATCACGCGCTCTATATAATCCAAGACAAATTCATTACATCAGACAATTAGTGCAAAAACACAGTCCAGTTTCTTATCTTACAGTTCCTCCTTGTCTTACGGTTCCCTGGCTCTCCCAGCACCTGCAAGTTGTTTTCCATTTATTCTGTTCAGGGAGTTTCCAGATCTTCAGGGGTACACAGCAATCTCTCCAAGGCCAGTTTCTTCATCTTCTGTCCTGGGATCCACGGACCAGCCATAGTTTCCCACACATGGACTCATGGGAAAGGGCCAGACTTATAGTAGAAAGAACAGAAAGAATGAATAAAGTTCGGGAGGAGGGCAAATATAGCTCAAGCAAAATGTAAAATAAAAAGAAAAAGGGTGGATTGTGAGAAGTAAGGAAGTGGTTAAAAAATTTTGCTTTCGCCTAGAGTTAATTAAGACTGCATAACAAGGACACTTATAGTTAAAATAAAAAAATAAAAATAGACATAATCCCCCAGAGTGGAGGAAAGTACACTGTAAATCTTTGAGCACGGTAAACTCCCTACCAGAGGTAAGAAACTGAGGGACTGCATGGTAAACTCCCTACTCGAGATAAGAAAGTGACGGACTGAAGCCAGCTGGAACCAGAAGCGGGGGGGAGTTCATGCTGATGAAGACTCCTGACTTCATCCACACCGACCCCCGGGACGACCACCAGGACAAACTGCGCATGACTGGTGGGAGGGGGGAGTAAAGCGGACTTATGTAAATACTAATTGTAATATCTCCTCCCTGTCCCCTGAGATAATAATGAATATGTAAAAACATTTATGAGTATGTAATGAATTACAGTATAAATCACCCCCTGACGGTTGTGCAGGCACTCCTCTGGCTACGGTCATGCACCCAGCGCTGTGATCTTTGCTCCACTGACTTTGTCCCCAAATAAACTACTGAAAATTATTTACGTGGGCTCGTTTCTCACAGTAGTCGACCTGCTATGTACGTGGGGGTCCCTATATGGTATAATGCAGAAGTGGACAGCAGGAAGAGAAGGGAAACAATTACCAGGCTCTGACGAATCTGAGGGTGAAGGTTCTGAAGGGAACGATGAGTTATCTGAGGGAGGACTGACCCCGGACAGCACGGGCAGCGTACCCGCCGCATCTCCGCTGCCCTCAGAGACTGAGAAAGTCGTGGGGACTGCGTGGGGGTCCTACCCCTCACCAGTGGAACAGTTAGCAAAACTAACCGGAAAAAGCAAAGCGTTGGAGCATCCCCCACCCCTCGTGGCCCCCCCTCCCTCCTCTGCGCTACAGCCGCCGTTCGCTCCACAGCTGGGCCAGGGGCTGCTCGCCTGCCCCTCCACCCCGCAGCTGGCCCCAGCACCGTTCGCTCTGCAACCAGGCCAAGCGCCGCCGCCTGCCGCTCCGCAATCGGCCCTGGCGGCGCCGCAAGAACCGTCCGCGCTGCTCCCGGGCGCGGCCATAGCACCTAGGTCTTCCGCGGCTCCATTTCTGGCGCCTTCGTGTCCCGCGCTATCGCCCATAGTGCTCGGCTATCTGGCGCATATGCCAGCATCTGCGTATTCCCTGGTGCAGGCGCAGCTGGCGCAGCCACCGATGGCGGATTCCTTGGCACGCCAGCTTATGACAGCTTTGCAAGAGGTATCACAGCAACTAGTGGCACTGCCGGAGGTGTTGCGGCAGGCTACCGCTGCTGGACTCGCGCCGGGACGACCTGGGCTGGCTGTGCCAACCGAGCATGGCGCCGGCAGCCCCAGCGGCGGCGCCTGCACGGACAGTGATGCCGCCGCAAGCTGCAACGCCCCAAGCTGCGTTGCCGTGCAAGCACCGCAACCGTCCACAGCCTCCGCTGCTACACCGCCCGCTGGCCCGGCGCCTGTGCCCTGCCAGCCTTCCTCCTCCGTGAGGCCCGACGATGCAAGCAGTGTTACTGCGGACTCGCTTACTACACTGCGGGAAACTGTGGCGGCAGTCAGATGCCGGCAACCAGTAACACAGCTGGCCCACAACCGTCTTTGGACGCTGTAATAAGTAATATATTAGAATTTGCCAATCAAATAGAAACCACCATCTCTCAGGAACTAGCTAAGATATTGTCGTGGGTTAGGCCGATCCGGCAACTAAACCCCACGCAGCTCTCCCACCCCAGTAAAATGGAGAGGAGAAAAATGTAATAAAAGAGCTGAGGATCGAGACAGGAACAGAGGAGCACCCACCAACCACGGTCCCGGGCAAAAGAGGCTTTTTTCTTAATGCAAAACTATTTATTAACAGCTACCTACAAAGAGAAAAGCAAACAAAACCGGTTACTTAAGAGGATAACAAGAAAACAAGGCCAGGTCTTAAAAAAACAATATCACTCCCCCCCCTTTGCCTCTTCTTCCCGGCTCTACCTCCTCCCCCCAGCGGCGCAGGGGGGCAGGGAATGGGGGAGTGCAGGTCAGTTCATTCCATGTTGTTACTGCCACTTCTCTTAAAGGAAAAGGAGTCCTTACACCATTGTCCCTTGCTCCAGTGGATCCCCTACTCACGGCGAAAAGCGTGAATCCTACCCGCTGAGGGGCAAATCCTTACCCCATCGTATTTGCCCCAAGTGCAGGCTTTACCAGTCCTGGACTTTTAAGGAGCTGTAGCCACTCGCCCTGGCGTGGGTCATCATACAGACTTGAAATGCGCTCCGGCGTGGGTTGTCATATCGACCTGAAATGCGCCTCCATACAGACTTAGATGCGTAAATGCAAAATGCGTAAATGCGCCTCGACCTGTGCCCAGGATTCACAATAGTCTCAGGCTCAGGCATCTCCTTTAACGAAACACCTCCCCATCGGCGGGGGTCATCCCAAGGACTCTAGATGCGTACCGTACTCAGGCTCTGGCATCTCTTCTCGATGTGGGTCCTCCACGGGCTGCGAGTGGGTCTCTGCTTGCTCCACCGAGGACTGTTTGCAAAGGGGCTGCTGGCAAGGGGGACTCAGCTGTGGAATCATACACACAGTTACCGTTGGGGCCCGGCCTTGATGATTTAAGCCCGTGCTCTTTTCTGAAGTTGGGAAACACCGATAACGAGGATGAAAAAGAGAAGGGAGTGTGAACAGCTGGTGCAGGGAATGTGAGAAGCTGACATGGGAGTATGGGAAGATGATACAGAGTGTGTGAGAAAATGATGTTTAGTTTAGCAGGTGAAAAATAGCTCCTTTTTAGGCATAGCCAATAGTAAAGTTAAAATAGGTGCGTGCACTATTGTTTGTAACCAATCGCAGCTGGGTGAGGGGTGCGTGGACACATCGTGGCTAGAGTAATAATCTATAAAAGCTGTCTGTATTACAATAATAAAGGTCACTCTGTTATCACATCTACGGAGTCCGTGCATTCAACCGCCCCACTCAGCCGCGGCACACGTTGTTCCGTTCCATCTTCACTGACCTCTTATCTGTGTGGCCGTTTCTCTTAGATCTCAGTCCTTTCTGGGTGAACTCGGCCCGGTGGGCGCCCCGGCAGCGGGGCTCTCCCCGAGTTCCCCAAGCGCCTCCGCCGCCGCCATCCTCGACGGGGCGGGCGCCGGCCCGGCCGGGAGCGGGGGCCGTGCCCCTCTCCCGTCTCCTTGCTCCTGGGCAAAGGCACACACCTTTCCGGTTCCTTTGTCCGACGTAAATAGGGCAATTCGCAGAGGCGCCGATTGGCTCAAGCCCCGAGGGGGACGGGAGTTCGGTCTGATGGGCAGCTTCTGCCACCCGGACCTCCCCCCCCTACTTCAAATCATAACAGATATATATTAGTTATTGTTTAAATATTAAATACTAACCAATTATCGTTTAAATACTAACCGTCACATTAACTGTTGTATGGATTATTGCTGTAAAATGTTAGAAGTTGTAAAGTGCTAGTCCCTGCTGTAAAATACGAGCTGCCCAGGAGGAGGCTGGTGAGAAAAGAAAAGACAGATAAGACGGACTCCAGCAAGGCTGGGACTCACGTCTCACACCTCTGCAGGGAGGAAGGGATACACAGAAACCAGCCCAAGTAGGAAAGATAAGGACTAATAAAAACTAACATTTGTCTTCAGATAGCGACAGGTAAGGCAACCAGATGTCCACTCAAGGACAGACCAGGCTGGAACCAGTTTGGCTCTGCAAGCTCAGCCAAATCAGGGATTTTAGGGAAGAGGTGAAAAGTACACAGTGAGGAAGACCTCCGGCCTTCATCCTGAAGACCCCTGCCCACGACCACTAGGAGACGTGTCGAGGAGGAGCCTGAGGCGGATCCTGAGGCGGGGATTATGGAAATGATTTCCTGGGAGAGACTGACCTTTTTGGCGGGGGCTATGAGTGTGTTTGTATAAATACAAGAAAACTGCCACGGCGGGTGTGCGTTTTGGTGGAGCAGAGACTCCCGGCGCACCAAGCGCTGTTTTGCTTGCTTGCCCTAAATAAATTTTAACTATTAATTTTACAGTTATTGGCTGTTGAGAATCATTTTCTCGCCAAACTATTGAAATTAACCTACAACAGACGCTTCCAGAATGTAAGGTGACTGTGCATCCAAAAAATTCAAAATGGTTTTGGGAAGCGGTCAAGAGGCGGGCTCTGGAGGCTGGGGACTGGGATTTAACAGAGAAAGTTGGGATGCCTGAAGATGAAAAGGGACCTGAACAGGTTGTTACAGTGCCTCAAAGTGCTGTGCAGGTAGATCAAGGCAATGTAACAGTGGATCAAGGGGGTAGTGAGCCCACAGAGGGTATCATCCAAGCCTTTCCTGTGCAGAAAGCTCTTCCTAACTCAGGTCAGTCTGACAAACATGAAGTTATCGCTTGGAGAGTGGTCCAAGATTTACAATCCAAAGTGGCACAATATGGGCTAGGGTCTCCTGAAGTCATGCAGATTATTAGAGTGCTGAATACTGACCTGCTCTCTCCATCTGATATTAAGCATTTAGGTCAGGTATTATTTCAACCTGTACAATATTCAGTTTTTGAGGCCAATTGGAGAAGGATGGCTGAAAAAGCTGCAGCTGGGAATATGCAACTGCCTCCACCTGACCCTAGACATGGAGTTCCAGCAGATGCTCTTATGGGAGCTAATATCTTTTCCAATCCTGATGCTCAAGCTACCTGGCATCCTCAGATCCTTGAGCAGGCTCAGAAAATTGGTATGGGAGCCCTATTAAAAGGCATGGACATGGCTGCTCCTGAAACACCATATGTGAAAATAACTCAGGGGCAGAAAGAGCACTTTTTATCTTTCGTGGAAAAGATTGCTGCAGCCCTCGAGAAGCAGGTCGAAGATGAGACCTTGCGGCAGCTGTTGTGCAGACAACTAGCAAGAGATAATGCCAATGATGAGTGTAGAAAGATCATAGATGCTTTGCCAGGGGAACCCACACTAACAGAGATGGTTGAAGCCTGTTCTAAGGTGGGATCTGAGAATCATAAATCTGTTCTGGCGGCAGTTCTGCAGCCTATTCAATTAAATTCTGATCATGGACTGAAAAGGCAACCTAAGGTTGAGAGCAAGCAGAAACAGACCAGACAAAAGAAGAAAAATAAGGAGAACAGGGGAGCTGCTCACTGCAAGAGATATGATAAGCCAGGCCATTTTGCAAAATACTGTCAGTCTATGTACCATGCCAATGGTCGACCCTTGACAGGTTTGGGAAACTTCACCAGGAGCACAATGGGGATGTGTGCTTGGACACAAATACTTCTCCAGGGCATGGCACCAACACAGACCTACTCAGCCAGCTTAGAGCCAGCACCCAGGAATCAGCCGGGGTGGATGTACACACTGCATCAACAGTCATCTTAGAATCCTGTCGTGTTTATAAGGTTCCCTTGGATGCATTTGGGCCCCTAGGACAGGGACTGAGTGCATTGCTGGTGGGAAGATCAAGTGTCACCATTCAAGGGATCTTTGTACACCCAGGAGTTATTGATGCTGACTTTACAGGCCAGATTTGTGCTATGGTTTCCACACCCACCCCCCCGTCACTATTCCTGAAAAGACTCAAATTGCTCAACTTGTGCCTGTCGGGGAAGTTTCCTGGCTGCTACATGAGAAGCACCTGTGCCTCATCAAGACAGGTGCTGAGTCACGTTGGTTGGCCGGAGGCCACGTGACCTATGGGAAGCTTAAAGGCGGGGCACTCCCAAGAGGGAGTGGGGTATTTCCCTCCTGGAGTTTGGAGTGGCAGGAGCCCCCTAGAGAGTGAGAGTTGGAGCTCTCTGTTGGACTAACATAGCGGTGAGTTTAAGAAGAGCCTTCTGATCGTGAGATACTTTGTGGTCGCAACAGTCGGTTGGTTGCGACCCATTGGAAGAAGACACAGGCAGTCCGCGACATCTGGTGACCCCGATGTGATTCGTTGAAATGCAAACTGCCTGGACCGCAGGGTGAACTGCGGTGGAGATAAAACCCAGCGAAGCTTGAGAGCAGCAGGAGCTGCGGATTGACCAGTTTTGACCTAGACACCTGGAACAAGGTGAGCCGCTGGGAATGGACATGAGACAGAACTCTGTAAAGGAAGGCCAGACTTTTGCATTTCTTGAATCTGCGATAATGGCTGCGGGGGCCAATATAAGAAGGAAGGATCTATATAATTTACTTAACTGGGTGGCGGAGCGTGAAGACCTAGTGAGTCTCAATACGTCCTTTAGCCTTGAGCTATGGAAGAAGTTGGGGGATAAGTTGCTTTGTGAAGTAGTCTTTGAGAATAAGGACTTGACCAAAACCGACCTGTTGCGTACATGGGGGGCCTTGGATAATATAATTCAAGCAACAGATTACGTATCAATGGGCAAAGGTTTTGAGGAAGACGACGAACTGTCCGAGGGAGGACTGGCCTCAGACAGCACGGACAGTGAATCGGGTTTATCTTCACTGTTCAAGGAGATCAAGGAAGTTGCGGGGACTGTGCAGGGACTTTGCCCCACCCTGCAGGAGGTGTTAAAACGTCTCCCACCCTTTGCCCCAACAGCCCCCCCTTCCCCCATTATTATGCCTACGGCTCCGCCATTTGAGCAATTGGCCCCACCCTTGGCAACTTCATATCCCGCGGTATCTGGTTATCCGGCCCAGGTACGTTTGGTGCAGCCAATAATACTACAGCAAGTTATGACAATACTGCAAGGTATATCCCAGCAGTTAGCAGCTGTAGTGGAAACGCTGCAGCAGGCCATGACCCATCCTGCAGCAAGAGAGACTGCAGGAGAAACCTCTCAGCAGGCCATGACCCATCCTGCAGCAAGAGAGACTGCAGGAGAAACCTCTCAGCAGGCCATGACCCACCCTGCAGCAAGAGAGACTGCAGGAGAAACCTTTGAAGCAAGTGATAGTTCTGCTGGGAAGTTACCAACCGCACCTAGACCAAGGAGAAAGTCGCCAGAATCTGCCTGTTTATTGGAATCAGACCCCTTGGGAGCGACTACAGTAACAGTTCAGCCTCATGACCCAGTTCGCTTCTGGGACGAGGTTAGAACAAAAGCAATAGAGGCCAGGGACTGGGACCTGGCTAAAGCTCTGGGGGTACCAGTTAACAATAAAGAATCATCTATAACAGAAATGAGGGGAGGGCCTAGTGCGTTCCCCGTGGCACTAGCCCTTCCGGGTTCCCTGCGTGTTAGGAAGCAGAAGTGTTATAGATGTGGAAACCTGGGACATATAAAATCGGAATGCCCAGGACGAAAGGGTCAAAGGCGGACAATAAATGCTGGAAAAGTTAATGGCTTGGTTAATTGCCATAAATATGGAAAACAGAGATGTTACAGGTGTGGGAAAATAGGCCATATTGCTAGGCAATGCAATTCAGAGGTTTACACTAACGGCTGGCCGAGAAATAAAAGAATGAGAAAGCGTATGCAGATGTATAATGGTCCGGACAAAACTTTTGCGGGAGCGTTATGGCAGCCACAGGTTGATCAACAGAAAAAGCAGCCACAGCAGCCAAGGTGGATGTATCCGTCGTCGCCGGATCAATGGATACACCCGCCGTCACGTTACGGCAAAAAATGAGAATGACTTACAAACGGCGACGGAAAATGGAATTGAAACGTTGGAAACCCCTAAAGGCTGCGAGGCATTTTTTTTTTTAAAAGAAAAGGGGGAATTGTCGGGGAAGTTTCCTGGCTGCTACATGAGAAGCACCTGTGCCTCATCAAGACAGGTGCTGAGTCACGTTGGTTGGCTGGAGGCCACGTGACCTATGGGAAGCTTAAAGGCGGGGCACTCCCAAGAGGGAGTGGGGCATTTCCCTCCTGGAGTTTGGAGTGGCAGGAGCCCCCTAGAGAGTGAGAGTTGGAGCTCTCTGTTGGACTAACATAGCGGTGAGTTTAAGAAGAGCCTTCTGATCGTGAGATACTTTGTGGTCGCAACAGTCGGTTGGTTGCGACCCATTGGAAGAAGACACAGGCAGTCCGCGACATGTGCCTTTCAAGTCGTGTGTTCCCAGGACAGAACAACGAAGTCGTGGAGGTGGTGGCTTTGGATCTACGGGACTTCCGCAGGTCTTCTGGACCGCAGACATGTCTAGCCAAAAGCCACAGATGACGTGTACCCTAATCCTGCCAAATGCCCAGCCGTCCAAGATTCAGCTCCGAGGTTTGATCGACACGGGCGCTGACGTGACAATCATCTCCTTCTCTGCGTGGCCTCCTACGTGGCCTTTAGCCCCTGCAGGGTCAGCCATTGCAGGATTGGGGGGAACCACACAGAGCTATTTAAGCGAACGACCTGTGGTGGTGAAAAATGCAGAGGGGCAAACAGCTACAGTTCGGCCCTATGTCACTGCAGCTCCGCTTAACCTCTGGGGGCGGGATGTATTGGCGGCTTGGGGGGTACGGATTGGGACAAATTTTTGATGGGGGCCACTGTGCTGAAGGGCACAGAGTATCCTACGCTGCCTTTGCGGTGGCTAGTAAGCAAATCCATCTGGCAACCCCAGTGGCCCCTACCAAAAGAAAAACTAGTCGCCCTTCATCAGTTAGTTCAGGAACAATTACAACAGGGACACCTTGAGCCTTCCACTAGTCCCTGGAACACTCCTGGTTTTGTAATTAAGAAGAAATCAGGAAAACGGAGATTGCTGCCGGATCTCCGAAAAATCAATGCAGTGATGGAAAGTATGGGGGCATTGCAGCCTGGTAGGCCCTCACCCACCATGATTCCAGCAGGGTGGGAGATCTTGATCATTGATTTGAAGGACTGTTTTTTCATGATCCCCTTACATCCTGATGACAAACCAAAGTTCACCTTTACTGTGCCTGCAGTTAACAATGCTGAACCTGCAAAGAGATATCAATGGAAGGTCCTACCTCAGGGCATGAAGAATAACCCAACTATCTGCCAATGGTATGTTGCTCAAGCTTTGTCCGGAATCCATGAGCAGTTTCCTGAAGCATACTGCTACCATTACATGGATGATATCCTGGTGGCAGCATCCACCCAGGACGAGCTGCTGAGGATACAGCCTCGGCTGCTTGCTGCTCTGCATTCTTATGGATTGCAGGTGTCTCCGGAGAAAGTTCAAAAGCATCCTCCTTGGAAATATTTAGGAGTCAAAATTCTGGATCAAACTATACAACACCAAGAGGTGCAATTCTGGGGTTCTATTAAGACCTTGAATGATGCTCAGAAATTGCTGGGCATCATCAATTGGTTACGTCCTTATCTAGGGCTAACCGTGGCACAACTTTCCCCACTTTTTAATATTTTAAAGGGGGACCCCGAGTTGAATTCACCTCGGAAATTGACTCCTGAAGCGCGATGAGCGCTGGAGGAGGTTCAACAGGCTCTTTCTGCCCATCAGGTTTATCGAGTGGATCCCTCCATTGATATCACTGTTTTCATTACCACTCCAGATTTTCATCCTACAGGTATCATTGGCCAGTGGAATAAACAGTGGCCTGATCCTTTGCATATTCTGGAATGGGTCTTTTTGCCACATCAGCCAAAAAAGACAGCATCCACATTATTTGAATTGATTGCTTGTCTGATAATCAAATGCCGTCAGCAGTGTTTACAATTAATGGCAGCAGATCCTGCAACAATTGTTCTTTCAGTACAGCAGGAACACTTTGAGTGGAGCCTTACTAACAGTGCTCCTTTACAAAGTGCGCTGGAAAATTTTTCAGGACAAATTGCTTATCTGCCTAGCCATAAATTGCTGCAATTGGCAAAATCGACAAGCTTTACCTTGTGGCTAAAAAATAGCTGAGTGCCAGTGCAAGGACCCACCGTCTTCACCGATGGGTCCGGGAAAACTGGGAAAGCTATTGTTACCTGGAAGGAGGAATCTGAGTGGCAGGTGCTGGAAGGCCATGAGTCAGGCTCAGTTGGTTGAACTAAGGGCTGTTGCCATGGCCTTTCAACGGTTCTCGCAGGTACCTTTGAATTTAGTCACCCACTCTGCTTACGTAGCAGACATTACCAAAGCTTAGATTGTTCTGATGTGCGGAAACAGACTCCACAACTTGGAAAGCTGTAAAGTAGGTATGTTTATTGCAGCGCTGGGTGCACGGGGGATCGCTCCACCACAAATGTGCACACCCGCCGTAGCAGTTTTTCTTGTATTTATACAGACATACTCATCACCTCCCCCCCCAAAAGGGCAGTCTCTCCCAGGAGATCATTTCCATAGCCCCCGCCTCAGGCTCCTCCTTGACACGCCTCCTGGTGGTCGTGGGCAGGGTCTTTGGGATGAAGGCCGTAGGTCTTCCTCGCTGTGTGTTTTCACTTCTTCCCTAAAATTCCTGTTTTGGCTGGGCTTGCAGAGCCAAACCGTTTCCCAGACTGGCCTGGCCTTGAGTGGACACCTGGTTGTCTCCTACTTGTTATTGTTTGAAGACAAATGTTAGTTCTTGTTAGTCCTTATCTCTCCTCTTTGTCTGTTTTTCTCCCTATGGGTCATGAGTTACAACCTTGCCATCATTTATTTTGTCTCTCTTACCTGCCTTCTTTTTGGGTAGTTAGTGTTTCAAAGCAGGGATTAGTATTTGATAACTTCTAGCAATTCACAGAGCTATTTCACAGAGCTATGTATTTCCCAGAGTCTTATGCCTATTCTTATACCTATCCATAGAAATAATAGCTAATATAGTCTTATGTAGTCTTATGCCTACTCCTATACCTATCCCTGTATCAGTTCACTTTTGAAGGAAGTAAATAATGTGGCTCTGTTTTCTCTATTAAAAACTTTATGGTGTGCAGTTCAAGCTCGACTTCACCCACATTATATTCTGCATATTCATAGTCATACCGATTTGCCAGGTTTTATAAGAAAAAGCAACGCCAGGGTTGACATGCTAGCTAATCCTGCTTGGGTAGCACCTCAGCCTGACAAAATTGCACAAGCCAAGGCATCGCATAGTTTCTTCCATCAAAGTGCGCATACCCTGCAGAAACAGTTCCACTTAACGCCCACTGAGGCTCGGGACATTGTCAGCACTTGCGCTGATTGTCACGGACTTGCTGCACCTCTGCCATCGGGGGTAAACCCCAGGGGCCTAAAAGCCCTGCAGCTTTGGCAGACGGATGTATCGCATGTTCCTGAATTTGGCAGATTTAAGTATGTGCACGTGCCTATTGACGCTTTCTCCTCAGCTATGTGGGCATCTGCTCATATACTGGGGAGAAAGGTTGCGATGTCATTGGCCATTGGAAACTCACTTTTGCGGTCTTGGGCGTGCCTTTTTCTGTGAAAACGGATAATGGCCTGGCCTACGTCTCACAGAAGATGCAGCAGTTTTTACACCTATGGGGTGTAAATCATGCTTTGGGTATTCCTCATTCTCCTACTAGCCAAGCCATTGTTGAACGCGCTCATGGCACTTTGAAGCGTGTTTTAGAGAAACAAAAAGGGGGAATGCATGGAGAAACCCCACAGAGTCGCCTAGAAAAAGCATTATATACAATTAATCATCTTACAGTGCCACCAAATTCAAATAATCCTGTTATTTTGAATCATTTTCTTTCATTGCAGTCTTCAGGCAAGACGCACCTGCCTTGAGCGAAAGTCTGGATACGGGACCTACTCACTAAGAAGTGGGAAGGCCCGTGTGAGCTTATTGCTTGGGGTCGTGGGTATGCTTGCGTTTCCACAGATACTGGGGTACGATGGCTACCTGCAAGATGCGTTCGCCCTGACCTGCGGCACCAGAAGGAGAACAGGCAACCTCCAAGGCAACCTTCAAATGATGACCAAGACCTTGACCGTCAGCCTGGTCCTTCTTCAAGCAGAGACTGAACTTTAAGTTATGGAGTCAGAATGTTAGAGCCCTTAAGGCTATACAGAATTGGTAACTGATGTAGAGCCCTTAAGGCTATTTATTTAGAGACTGGACGTATAACTGGGTTTGCTAGATGTGTATCTCCTATGGCATTGCTGGAGAATCTCTCTGCCCACTTTAAATTAGTATCTGATTTGGATTCAGTTTAGTAACAGCCATTACCAAACGAATCCCTTATGCTGTGTTTGTTCCCCTTGCTGCAAGGGATCCCGCAGAGGATTACAGACGCTATCTTTTTGGTCTTAAACAAAAAGGGGGAATTGTGGATACTAAAAAGCTAGAAGCAGAGAAATCTTCCAGCTACTGCAGCAGCCTGGGAAAGTTCCTTCTCCCACGCAGGCTAGCTGAGAAACAGTTTGAGGTTTTTGTAAACTAAGACTTTATCTTGCACCTGTAGCTTGTTATGCAGTCTTGTTTATGGTACACTGGGAAAGTTGTTTTGAAATGGGTGTTGTAGCATTTAGCCAATCACTCTGGGAGGTGGATGGTCAAGCAACCAATTGCCTTGGCCATCCTTGCGAACCATGTTATATATACGGATTTGTAATTAATTAAAGATTGGCATTTTGGCATTTTCTCCTGGACCTGAATTCTGTGTTGTTCTTCTCTCCGTCCCTGGCATGACAGTGACAAGTATGTATTAGCATATTTACATATTCATTGTTATTCTTTTAGACAATTGGTTCATTTTCTGTCACCTAGCATGTAAATTAATTTGCATGCTCAGTCCTTTCCCTCCGCCTCTTTCTTTTGAGTCTGGAGTATGTTTAGGGTAGGTGGTCCGTGAGTCAGTGGTCGTGATCTCCTCCTGCTGGAATTACCTTTTCCCCAGTTACTGCTGTTTCTTGCTTACTTTCTATTTGTGGCATTCTTCCACTCTTGTTAACCTTCCTCATAACAAGATGTTTTCCTTATCAGTTTTTGAAGTCCTTACTTTGGCTTCTTCTTTAGTGATTAACAGCCAGCTGAGTCATTAACACTTGCCAGATGTTTTGGACTTACAAGGACACGCGTCCTCCTCTTGACATATATTTTAATCCTCCTCTGCTATCCCTCATTATCTTAAAGGAAACAGTCTAGTGCGGCGGTTGAATGCACGGACTCCGTAGATGTGATAACAGAGTAACCTTTATTATTGTTATACAGACAGCTTTTATAGATTATTACTCTAGCCACGATGTGTCCACGCGCCCCTCACCCAGCTGTGATTGGTTACAAACAATAGTGCACGCACCTATTTTAACTTTACTATTGGCTATGCCTAAAAAGGAGCTATTTTTCACCTGCTAAACTAAACATCATTTCCTCACACACTCTATATCATCTTCCCATACTCCCATGTCAGCTTCTCACACTCCCTGCACCAGCTGTTCACACTCCCTTCTCTTTCTCATCCTCGTTATCGGTGTTTTCCAACTTCAGAAAAGAGCACAGGCTTAAATCATCAAGGCCGGGCCCCAACGGTAACTGTGTGTATGATTCCACAATTCCCCTTTTTTGTTTTTCTATGACCATTACTTGATGAACCTTACTTTGTACCATTTGTTGGAAGCATGACAATAGGCAGGGGATGATTATTACTATGCATAAAAGAACTTCTAGTAATATAACGCCTACTTTTGCTAAAGATTTTAACCAACCTGTAATTCCCCAACTCTTGGTGCAAATATAGAAGCTGCAATGATTTTTGCTGGATCCCAAAATTCTGCTCTGGAATCACACTAGCTATCATAAGCATGTGTGCTTCGCCTATTCTGGATGTGTCTATGATTTAGGTTCATGGTGGTGTTAGGTAAATACATTCTTAAAGTTTCTATAGTACATAGATCTCCCTTTATATGCAAAGGAATACCCTGCCAAGCTCTACTATAGCCCTGCAGAAGCAGTTACTAGCATTTTGTTTTGGTACAGCCTTGCAGAAGCAGTTACTAGCATTTTGTTTCCGTTTCTGGGAGCCTTACTATTTCGACTATGCCCAAGATTCCGCTGAGCAGGAGGGTGTCAATCAGCAGGGTCATCATGGAGAAGGGAGGCAGGCACAGCACCTTCAGGGCGTCCCCTGTTTATCCACACAGTGTGCTCTGCAGCCTCCTTCAGCTCCGCTCTGAGCCATCCCTTTTACACCCTCAGCAGAGTCTATGACAAAGGTACTGACACGGCGTTGCCGCACGCGTGGCCAGTGCGTGCAACAAGGCTGCCCAGTATGTGCTCTGCTGGCTGACAGCAGTTTTTGCGAATCGCAAAATGTTGTTCAATAACAATCCTCCTAGCTTCTCTTTTCAAAGTTACATACTCACAACTAAGTCCAGTTTGTAATTCTTTGTCATTAATTTGGTACCAGTTAATTCTTTTCCTTCCAGTAGCTACAGGTGGAATCCATACACCTTCCGATCGGAAAAAACACACAAAGCATATATACAAGCAACTTTCACACACGTAATATACCAAACAATAAGAAAACATAAAAAGAGTTTACATATCAACATGCAATCTTCTATTACAATTCTTTTGAGCCATTTTCCTCATTCTGCGTCTCTGTCATTGCTTTACGTTTCTTGCTGGTACCCAGTATGGACCTGTGGGAAAGAGAACACAAGCATACCCTCTTCCCCATGTAAGCAGAGGCACAGGGCCATCCCATGAGTTGAGTCCAGTTTCTTATAATATACTGTTGTTTTTTCGTACAAAAATGGCACTGGGTTTAAAATTATGATCCACAGCAGTAGTATGTTGCCTAGAAGCAGGCGAATTAAGAAAATTTAAAACACATGTAGCTTTGTCTAAGGATTCTTGTGGGGAAATATACGGAAGACTCCCCCTTTTTTGTTTATCAAGCATTTGTTTTAACGTTAAATGAGTTCATTCAATAACAGCTTGTCCCGTAGGCAAATGAGGGATACCGGTAGCGTGAGTCACTCTCTGATCCTGTAAAAAGGTAGTATACCGGACCATAGTCTGTCCCGATTTTCTTTGGTACTCCCATGGTTTTCTCCAGTGTGAGCAGTAGCAACAAGAAAGGCAGAAAACATATCAACAGTTACATGGACATATTTAGAATAAAGAAACGATTGAATATAAGTAATATCAGTTTGCCATAATTCGTTTCCCGCAATGTCGATCGAGACGATCCAAGTTACGATGTGCTGTCTTTCGATAAAACCCGGGCCACGGGCAGCAGCCAAGCGGCCGCTCTCCAGGCGCGCCCTGCAGGGGTGGGGGGGGGGGGCAGCAGCGGCGGGGGGCCAGCTCTGTCTCGCCTCAGCCGGGCGGGGGGGCGGAGTGGGTACGACGACCCAGCCGCCCTGTGCCGGCCGTCCCCCTTGTTGTCACTGTTGTTGCTGTCGCCGCGGCTTCGGCCGCTCGCGCTCCGTAACCGCCGCCGACCCCTCCCGCCGAGGGGACCATCAGCTGCAAAAGAACCGGCGCAGCGGGGCCCGCCGCGCGTCTCCGTCCCCTCCAGCCGCGGCTCCGCGCACGAGCGGCAGCGCCGGGGGGGGTCCGAGGGCGGCGCGGCTGGCGGGGGTGCCGGTGTACCGACATCGTTGGAAGGGGGGGAAAACAATAAGTCTTGTCTTTCGTTCGGGGCCCTGGATCAAAAGGATTCGATGATGGCTTTTCCAGGCCGGCAGCTCCACACAGTTCCTCTGCCGGTGGGGCCGCGGGGGAGGCGGGGATGGGGCCGCTGGAGATGGACACCGATGTCCCCTCGCCCTCGCTCTCTCCCTCCGCGCCCTTCAACGCCCCGAACACAGCACGCCAGGCTGTCAGCTGTCGCTGCACGGCAGCATCCCCACGGGTGGCTGCATCGCAAAGTTCAACGCCTATAGTGTCCCAAGTCCTTGTCATGTATATATTTGAAGAGTTTGCCTCCGGTACATGGGCTGATACCCAAACCAGGAGTACCAGGAGCTTTATCAAGTCAGTACTGTTAATGGTGCCGTTCTGTTTCTCTAGCACTTTTGTCAACACCTTAAATACAGACTTATGTTTTGTTAAAGCCGTGCTTCCCATCGTTCCCAGTTGCTTACCTCCACCTGTTGAGGCAGTTGTCGCTTTTTTTTTTTTTTTTTTTTTTTTTTTTTTTTTTTTTTTTCAGTCGCTTACTTCTTCTTTCCTTTGGTTCCTAATTCTTCGTGTTTCTCGATATGGAAGACCCCATCGTCCCTGGCTGCTCACCTGCGTCCTTCAGGTGTCACTGGTCCAGACTCCAGCTCTCGTACCCCGCTGTTAATTTCGGTCCGGACCGTTTGGCTCTCCCCGCCGCCTCCTCCGCCGTTTCGTTCAGCCAGGCACCGCCGCCGATCGCTCTCACACCGCGATTCCAAAACCCGTCAGTCGACTTGAATATCAGGTCCCTGTTCGGGCGCCATTTGCGGCGGTTGAATGCACGGACTCCGTAGATGTGATAACAGAGTAACCTTTATTATTGTTATACAGACAGCTTTTATAGATTATTACTCTAGCCACGATGTGTCCACGCGCCCCTCACCCAGCTGTGATTGGTTACAAACAATAGTGCACGCACCTATTTTAACTTTACTATTGGCTATGCCTAAAAAGGAGCTATTTTTCACCTGCTAAACTAAACATCATTTCCTCACACACTCTATATCATCTTCCCATACTCCCATGTCAGCTTCTCACACTCCCTGCACCAGCTGTTCACACTCCCTTCTCTTTCTCATCCTCGTTATCGGTGTTTTCCAACTTCAGAAAAGAGCACAGGCTTAAATCATCAAGGCCGGGCCCCAACGGTAACTGTGTGTATGATTCCACAGTCTAGTACATTTTTGCATCAACATATATTTTTCCAGGATGTTCCTTTTTTAAGGACAGCTTGACAATTCAAGGATGATCATCCTGGTTTCAAACATCATGTACATATTTTCTTTATCTAAGTACACACAAACAGGCTACTATGTACGTGCAAGCAGGCTGCTAACTTAAGTCTTAGCAAATTCAGGCAAATTCTTCACTTAAACCTTTAACTTTTCCATGGCCAGACAACAATTCCCCCTTTGAGACTGATCTAGTCTCATTACAAGATGAGTCTCACCTTCTTAGAGGTTTTATCTACCACCATAGTACAACATTTTCCAATGCATGCATAGTCACATAGATACATACCAAAATAATTAGTGTCATTAGCAGAATTCCAATTATCTTTTTACCCCACAAACTCAAATCTGGAAACCAAGAGGTTAGCCAGGTCCATACTTCTTGAAATCCATCAGAAGTGTCATCTTTTTGTATCCCATGAAGAATTTTAGTCTGTTTCCAAATTTAATAATTTCCTGTCAAGCTACAGGCTTCCCATTCTTGTTCCATGTCTTCATCATATATAGTTTGATCACTATCATTTCTTTCATATTTCACAAATTTAAAAAAAGAGAAATTAAGATGAACTCCAAATAAAGTGATACCCCTATTTGAATGCTCAGGAAATTGAGTACAAACCCAACAATCTGTTTTGTTAGCAACTTGTGCCGTTTTAAGAACTATTTCATGATACAAATTCTGGCTCCATAGATTTCATAGAATGAAATTTCCTTGTCTTAACTGAGTCTGTGAGTTTGTTATAGCACACAACAGTAGGAAAACGGGGAAAATAAAATACATGATAATACAAATACTGAATCAAAAAAAATAATGCAACTATCAATACACAAACTATATTTCAACTAGGCTAACTCCTTTTCTAACTCTTGAAGTGATACGAACACGCATCAAAGCTATAGGTAATAAATCTACCCATTTCAAATGGGTTTCTTGGCATATTCATTCTTTCTATTTTCCCACTCAATTGTGGTCTCCAAGGGGTGTGTAAACTCCCTGAACTACTTCTGCAACAAAATGGGGTGCCTTATCAAATGAGATCCCTTCTGGTACCCCAAATCTGGGAATTATTTCTTTTAGCAAAATCTTGACTACTTCCCTAGCCTTGTTGGTTTGACACGGGAAAGCTTCAG
This sequence comes from Tauraco erythrolophus, assembly GCF_009769465.1. Lineage (NCBI taxonomy): Eukaryota > Metazoa > Chordata > Aves > Musophagiformes > Musophagidae > Tauraco > Tauraco erythrolophus. The sequence goes on along the minus strand of NC_141497.1, from coordinate 706,168 downwards.
GCCATCCTGAAAAGGTATCTACTAACACCAACAAATATTTATACCCATTGATTTTGGATAATTCAGGAAAATGAATTTGCCAGTGCTCTCCTGGAAGGTATCCTCATTTTACTTCTCCCAGAGGAGTCCTTTTCTGTATTTTTGGATTATTTCTGCAACAAATTTGACACTGGCTAACAAGTCCTTCTGCATACTCGTTCATTCTAGGGCCAACTACATTCTCTCATTATTTGAGGAGTAACAATACGTTGCCCATTTGGTGTCACTCACCATCCATCTTTAGTCTTAGCACATTTTAAAAGTTCATCTAATTTGTTCTCCTTTTTTGTATATCTGGGAGCTTTTACTTGAATCTTGGTTTCCTGAATTAGAGCTCCTATTAATTGATTAAAGGAAACTCTTTTCGTGGCCTCATCAGCTTTCCATTTTCCTCTGATTATGTCAGTCCATCCAATTTGATGAGCTTTACAATGTATCACAGAGACTTCTTTTGGCAAATTTACAGCTTTTAATAATTCAGCCCCAAAGCCCTCTTGACACTCTGGGGTCCACTCCAGGATTCTCCTGGACCTTTCAGGGCTTCATACAAAGGTTTGGCCATCAATCCAAAATTGGGTATCCAGAGTCTGCACCAACTTGCCATTCCCAGGAAGCCTCTGAGCTCTCTCTTTGATTGGGGAGGAGCAATTTGGCAAATTGCTTCTTTGCACTCAGTTCTCAGCTTCCTTTCTCCTTGGGAAATTTAAAATCTCAGATATATTACAGTCTTTTGTACTACTTGTGCCTTTTTCTGGGATACTCGATATTCAGTCAATCCCAGAAAATTCAGCAAGCTAATAGTTGTGTTCAGTATCGGTTCCCAGAAGTATATCATCCACATATTGTAGAAGAGTAATAGATGGATTCTTACCTTGCCAGTGTTCTAGTTCTTTTGCTAATGCATTACCAAACAAGGTAGGACTATTCTTGAATCCTTGGGGCGAGACTGTCCAGCAAAGTTGTACCTTCCATCCAGTCATCGGATTCTCCCATTCAAAGGCAAATAGTTTCTGACTTTTGGCTTCCAGCGGGGTGCAAAAGAAAGCATCCTTTAAATCTAATACAGTGAAATTAAATCTAATTTAAATCTAATACAAGCTGGAGCACCTCTCCTATGAAGACAGGCTGAAAGAGTTGGGGCTGTTCAGCCTGGAGAAGAAAAGGTTCCGGGGTGATCTTATTGCAGCCTTCCAATACCTGAAAGGGCCCTACAGGAAAGCTGGAGAGAGACTTTTTACAAGGGCATGTAGTGATAGGACAAGAGGCAATGGATTTAAACTGAAAGAGGGGAGATTAGATTAGATATAAGGAAGAAATTTTTCTCTCTGAGGATGGTGAGGTACTGACACAGGTTGCCCAGAGAAGCTGTGAATGCCCCATCCCTGGAAGTGTTCAAGGCCAGGTGGGATGAGGCTTTGAGCAACCTGATCTAGTGGAGGGTGTCCCTGCTCATGGCAGGGGAGTTGGAACTAGATGATCATTGAGGTCCCTTCCAACCCAAACCATTCTATGATTCTATGAAATAAATGTTACTTTCAGGAATTGTAGTTAGCAAGGTATATGGATTTGGTATGTTGGCTTTCTTACAGGCAAAATCGGAGTATTATACTCAGACTGATATTCTCTCAAAAGTCCATATTTCAGAAAGTTTTCTTTTAATGTTTCTAATCCCAATCTTGCTTCTAAATTCATGGGATACTGTCTTTTTCTTACCGGTTTTATGTTGGGTTTTAACTCGACTTTTACCGGTGATGCTGCTTTCACTCTTCCTGGTACCTTAGTAGCCCAAACCATAGGAATAACAGCATTCAGAATTTCTTCAGGTACCTCAGGATTCTGAACTTCTTTTTCCTGTAACAGACACAGCTGGACTTTCCAAGCATTATCTTGTGGGATAATTTTTAGAAAAAGATAATTATGCTCCCAATTTAACAGATCTCTTCCCAAAAGAAGCACCGGAAATTCAGGCATATATAGAAATTCATGTGTCAAAATCTTACTCCCAATTTTACATGTCATTGGTTGTAAAAATGATCTTTCTTCTCGTTTTCTCGTGACCTCAACAATTGGTACAGAAAATTTACCTAAAGATCCCTTACAGGTAGTTACTACTGAATAAGTTGCCCTTGTATCAACTAGAAAATCTACAATTTTGTTCCTCAGCCGTACTGAAACCAGAGGATCTGCTGGGGAAATTGTTAAATTCATTCCCAGTCCCCTTCATTCAGAATCATAATTTCCATCATCAATAAATCTGCCTCAGGTACTTGAGTCCCCTTTGTAGGTGATCTTATTCCCTGATTCCTCAATATTGGACAATCCTTTTTCCAATGTCCTTCTTCCCTACAGTATACATACTGATTCTGCCCAATCGGGGCATTGCAGCTAACAGGCTCATCTGCAATTTTCTATCCTTACGCTTTTCTGTTTCTCCTTCTCTTGCCAGTGGACTAACAGCATCCTGCACAATACTTAGCTCTCCTCTCACATCATTACCACTAATATCACTACTTTCACTCTCCAAATCCTGTTCTCTTTCTCTGGGTTTAGCTAAATATCCTCCTCTTCCTCATTCTTCTTAACATACCCTTTTCCAATATCACATGCAGAACAACACCTCTGCCTCTATTTCTTTTGCACACTTTCAGCTAATACCATTACATTACTTGAATCAATAATTAACAATTTACATTTCTTTCTAATCTCATGCTCATTTCGCAAAGTAAAAAACAAATCCACATGAGGTACTTCTTCCCACTTATCCATTCTTCGACAAAACAATATTAATGGCAGAATAGTATTATGATTTAAAGATCTCAATTCAGGTCATTTTCCCCCATCATCTAATTCATACTTTGGCCACAATTGCTTACAATAATGTATCATTTTTTCTTTTATTAGGGGATCCCCTACGAATTTATCTCAATGTTTTAGGATGCATCCCAGAGGTGAATGAAGGGGTATTTCAGTAGAGGAGCCAGATCCCATATTATTTCCTAGGAAATTACTTACCCAAGATTTCATACACTCTGCTCAAGTTTATAACTCTTTTGCATCTATGTGTATGAATCTAACCTGCTACTACAATCTTCTAGTGAGACGACTTATGCAGAGGAACCAAAATGAATGATAGCCACACCATATAATCCCTGAGGCAAAGGCAGCAGATGGACACTCCACAAGAAGCAGAAGATCTCCTATCCTCTTCCCACCAGGCTGAGGGAGGAGACCTAAGAGACCAAGGGGAATGGAAACAGGTCCCTGCTTGGGGCGGCAGGCAAGCTCCCTCCAGGCCTCCCTCACCTACCCAGCTGCCCTTACACAACAGGTATGGGGCTCTGGATATAGAGGATTCAGCAAATGAAGAGAAAAATATAGACGAGGGCCCACCCAGGGGGTTGCCTAAGGTGAGACAGTCTGCCCCACACATTCTGACTGCCTCTGTTAAAAAAAAAAAAAACGGAGGGTAATTGTCATAGGTGATTCCCTTCTGAAGGGAACAGAGGGGCCAACATGTCAACCGGACCCAACTCACAGGGAAGTCTGCTGCCTCCCTGGGGCCCAGGTCAGGGACGTCACTAGGAAACTCCCTGGTCTGGTACAGCCCTCTGATTATTATCCATTACTGGTCATGCAGGTCGAAACTAATGAGGTAACAGAGAGAGGTCCAAAAGCCATCAAAAGGGACTTCAGGGCATTGGGGCGATTGGTTGAAGGGTCAGGAGCGCAGGTAGTGTTTTCCTCAATCCCTTTAGTGGCAGGAAAGAATACAGATAGGAACAGGAAAACACACCTGATTAACAGATGGCTCAGAGGCTGGTGCCACCAACAGAAATTTGGTTTCTTTGATCATGGGGAGGCTTTCACAGAAACGGGTCTGATGGCAACTGAGGGATTTCAGCTGTCTCAAAAGGGGAAAAGGATTCTTGCTCATGAGCTGGTGGGGCTCATCCAGAGGGCTTTAAACTAGGTTTGAAGGGGGAGAGGGATATAACTAGGCTCAGTAAACCAGGCTCAGGGAATAAGGCCTCCCACCCCCCTAGGGTGAAATCGGCGTGCTCAGCTGGCTCTCTGAAATGCCTGTACACCAATGCACGCAGCATGGGGAACAAACAGGAGGAGTTAGAAATCTGTGTTCGATCAGGGGGTTATGATCTTGTAGCAATTACTGAGACTTGGTGGGACAGCTCGCATGACTGGAATGTGGTCATGGATGGCTATGTCCTCTTCAGGAAAGACAGGCCAGCAAGGCGAGGTGGTGGAGTTGCTCTTTACGTGAGGGAGCAACTAGGGTGCATTGAGTTCTGTCCAGGGGCGGATCAGGAGCAAGTTGAGAGCTTGTGGGCGCGAATTAAAGGACAATCTGGCATGTGCGATACTGTTATTGGTGTCTATTACAGACCTTATTCTCACTAATAAGGAGGGGCTGGTTGAAGCACTGAAAGTCGAGGGTAGCCTTGGTTGTAGTGACCATGAAATGGTGGAGTTCAGGATCTCATGTGGCAGGAATACCTAGCAGAACTAGAACCCTGGACTTCAGTAGGGCCAACTTTGATATTTTCAAACAATTGCTAGGAGAAATCCCATGGGACAGAATACTAGAATGTAAAGGGGCCCAAGATAGTTGGTTAGCCTTCAAGGACCTCTTCTTCCGAGCTCAAGACCGGTGCATCCCAACAGGTAGGAAGTCAAGAAAGGGCACCAAGAGACCTGCATGGTTAAATGGGGAACTGTTGGGCAAACTCAAGTGGAAAAAGAGAGTGTACAGATCATGGAAGGAGGGGCAGGCCACTTGGGAGGAATATAGGTCTGCTGTCAGAGGATGTAGGGAGGCAACTAGGAAAGCTAAGACCTCCTTGGAATTAAACCTTGCAAGAAAGGTCAAGGACAACAGAAAGGGCTTCTTTAAATACACTGCAGGTAAAACTAACACCAGAGGCAATATAGGCCCACTGGTGAATGAGGAGGGTGCCCTGGTGACAGAGGATAAGAAGAAGGCAGAGTTACTGAATGCCTTCTTGGCCTCAGTCTATACTGCTGGAGGCTAATCTGATGAACCCCAGAACCCTGAGGAAGTCAGGATAGAGGAGGAGTCTACCCTGGTTGATGAGGACTTGGTTAGGGACCAGTTAAGCAACCTGGCCATCCATAAGTCCATGGGTCCGGTTGGGATGCACCCGCAGGTGCTGAGGGAGCTGGTGGATGTCATTGCCAGGCCACTCACCATCACCTTTGCTAAATCGCGGGGAACAGGAGAGGTGCCTGAGGACTGGAGGAAAGCAAATGTCACTCCGGTCTTCAAAAAGGGCAAGAAGGAAGACCCAGGTAACTATAGACCAGTCAGCCTCACCTCCATCCCTGGAAAGGAGATGGAACAACTTCTCCTTGGTGCTATCTCTAGGCATATCAAGGATAAGAGGGTCATTAGGGGCAGTCAACATGGCTTCACTAAGGGGAAGTCGTGCTTGACAAACCTGATAGCCTTTGATGAGGACATCACCCAGTGGGTGGACGATGGTAGAGCAGTGGATGTGGTCTATCTTGACTTCAGTAAAGCATTTGACACAGTCTCCCACGGCATCCTCACAGCTAAACTGAGGAAGTGTGGTCTGGATGATCAGGTAGTGAGGTGGATTGTGAACTGGCTGAAGGATAGAAGCCAGAGAGTAGTGGTCAATGGGACAGAGTCCAGTTGGAGGCCTGTATCCAGTGGAGTCCCTCAAGGGTCAGTACTGGGACCTGTATTGTTCAACATATTCATCAATGACTTGGATGAGGGAATAGAGTGCATGGTCATCAAGTTTGCTGATGACACTAAACTGGGAGGAGTGGCTGACACACCTGAAGGCTGTGCTGCCATTCAGAGAGACCTGGACAAGCTGGAGAGTTGGGCAGGGAGAAACTTAATGAAATACAACAAGGGCAAGTGTAGAGTCTTGCATCTGAGTAAGAACAACCCCATGTACCAGTACAAGTTGAGGACTGAACTGTTGGGGAACAGCACAGGGGAAAGGGACCTGGGGTCCTGGTGGACAGCAGAATGACCATGAGCCAGCAATGTGCCCTTGTGGCCAAGAAGGCCAATGGCATCCTGGGCTGTATTAGAAGGGGTGTGGTTAGTAGGTGGAGAGAGGTTCTCCTCCCCCTCTACTCTGCCCTGGTGAGGCCGCATCTGGAATATTGTGTCCAGTTCTGGGCCCCTCAGTTCAAGAAGGACAAGGAACTGCTTGAGAGAGTCCAGCGCAGGGCCACAAAGATGATTAAGGGAGTGGAGCATCTCCCTTATGAGGAAAGGCTGAGGGAGCTGGGTCTCTTTAGCTTGGAGAAGAGGAGACTGAGGGGGGATGTCATTAATGTTTATATATATGTGACTCATGACAGGTGACTGTCATGAGGATGGAGCCAGGCTCTTCTCAGTGGCATCCAATGATAGGACAAGGGGAAATGGATATAAGCTGGAACATAGGAGGTTCCGCTTAAACATGAGTGATCAGGCCCAGTCAACATGGGTTTATGAAAGGCAGGTCTTGCCAATCAAACCTGATCACCTTCTATGATGGGGTGAACCACCTGGTTGACGAGGGAAGGGCTGTGGATGTAGTTTTCCTTGACCTCAGAAAAGCCTTTGATACAGTTTCTCATAGTGTTCTGGTTGAGAAACTGATAACTGCTGGCCTGGATAGGCACACCCTCCTTTGGGTTAAAAACTGGCTGGATGGCCGGGCCCAAAGAGTGGTGGTAAATGGGGCTAAATCCGGCTGGAGGCCGGTCACCAGTGGGGTTCCCCAGGGCTCAGTGCTGGGTCCAGTTCTGTTTAACATCTTTATCAATGACCTGGATGAGGGGATTGAATGTACCCTCAGTAAGTTTGCGGACAACACCAAGCTGGGAGGCTGTGTCGATCTGCTCGAGGGTAGGGAGGCCCTTCAGAGGGATTTGAACAGACTGGATCGTTGGGCTGAGGCCAATGGCATGAGCTTTAATAAGGCCAAGTGCAGAGTCCTTCACTTGGGGTATAAAAACCCCAAGCATCGCTATAGGCTCGGGGAAGAGTGGCTGGAGAGCTGCCTGGCAGAGAAGGACCTGGGGGTGTTGGTTGACTACCGGCTTGATATTAGCCAGCAGTGTGCCCAGGTGGCCAAAAAGGTCAATGGGATACTGGCGTGTATCAAGAATAGTGTGACCAGCAGGAATAGGGAAGTGATCCTGCCCCTGTACTCAGCACTGGTGAGGCCGCACCTAGAATATTGTGTCCAGTTTTGGGCCCCCCACTTTAAGAGAGATATTGAGCTCCTGGAGCAGGTCCAAAGAAGGGCGACTAAACTGGTCAAGGGGCTGGAAAATAAAACTTATGAGTTTTTATGGGGAGCGGCTGAGGGAGTTAGGGCTGTTTAGCCTAGAGAAAAGGATGCTGAGGGGAGACCTGATTACAGCCTACAAATACTTGAGAAGGGATGGTGGGGAGGTGGGGGAAGGGCTCTTTACATTAGTGATGGGTGATAGGACAAGAGGAAATGGGTATAAGCTTAGTCAAGGGAGGTTCAGGTTGGATGTTAGAAAGAATTTCTTCTCTGAAAGGGTTGTCAGCTACTGGAATAGGCTGCCCAGGGAGGTGGTTGAGTCCCCATCCCTGGATGTGTTTAAGAAAAGGGTGGATGAACTGCTTAGGGACATGGTTTAATGGGGTATTAGGGACGGTTAGACTGGATGATCTCTAAGGTCTTTTCCAACCTAGAAAATTCTATGATTCTATGAGGAAGAACTTCTTCATAGTAAGGGTAACAGAACACTGGAACAGGCTGCCCAGAGAAGTTGTGGAGTCTCCTTCTCTGGAGATGTTCAAAACCCGCTGTGGTGGATAAGGCCGCTCTGGCAACTATACCCTACACAGTCCCCTCTCACCCTCCCCCACCCCAGGGATGAGGGAGAGAATCAAAAAGGAAAAAGAAAAGAGACCCGAGGGTTGAGATAAGAACAATTTACTACTACCGCTACCAATATATATATATACAGATATGTACAAGGATAAACATATGCAAACAAGTGATGCACAGTGTAATTGCTCACCACCCCTTGACCGAGGCCCGTCTCGTTACGAAGCTGCAACCCCGAAATAGATAAAACTCGATACCGCGATCCCAGATGAACGGGAGGCCCCGAGAGAGAGAAAACACTCTGAGAGCCCAAAAGTGAGAGTCCCGGAAGGGCAAAAAGCCCTTCTTTCCGGCTGACCCTCACTTTTATACTGGGCATGACGCTGCATGATATAGAGTACTAATTGGCCAATTTGGCCCTCAATCTTAAGTTCAGGTACAAATTGTAAGGAGAGTCATGGACCCCTTGTCCCGGCTATGCTCCCCCCTTATCCTGTTGTGCTCCTGCACACTGGCAAGAACCCAGCAAGCTGAAAAAGTCCTTGAGACCTCAGTGCCAACTATAAACATCAGTGCGCTATCAGCATTCTTCTCAGAGCGAGCCTCTGAGTAAAACCAAAACACGGAGCTCTTCTAGCTGCTAAAAAGAAGAGCTAACCCAGTCCCAGCTAAAACCAGGACACCCGCCTGGACGCGTTCTTGTGTGATCTGATCTAGGTGGTCCTGCTCTGGCGCGGGGATTGGACTCGATGATCCTTTGAGGTCCCTTCCAATCCCTAACATTCTGTGAACACCACGCCAGCCGGCAAACACAAACACCAAATATAAATACTGAATGCAAATGTCAATGGCTCCTTTACCAACCTCTTCTCCCACCCCTCTTGATATTTAAGTGCTAAAGGCAGCAGCACTCTAGTGAAAGGAGAAGTAACTGCAGGAGAAGGGGGTTGAAATAACATTCAGACAAACCTCTCCTTGCCACCAGAGAGACAGAGGTACCAGGTTCACTCACCAAAGAAGCTAGAACTCTTCTTCAAACGTTTCAATTAATACTGGATATGCTCTAAATTAACTACTCAACCACCACTGATTGAGATTAGATATTTAAGGATGAAGAAGGTGGGATCAATAAACTGAGACACCTCCCTGTCGCAAACTGCCTGTATCTTCTCACAGTGAATCGCAACCAAACGGTCGTTACAATCACAATGTATTCCACAACCAGAAGGCTGTTCTAATCTCAACGTTTTCTCAATCAGAAATCTATCCAACAGAGAGCAGGAAATCACCACTCTCTAGAGGCTCCTACCACCCCAGTACCCAAGAGGCAGTGCCCCACCTTTAACCATCCATGGGTCACATGGTTTCTGGCTGACCAACATGACTCACCGCACCTGTTTTAACAAGCACCACAGGTGTCTTCTATTTAACCCATACAGCAGCCAGAAGACTCCTCCAACGATTCCCCCTTTCTTTTTTGAAAAAAAACTAATCACCTTAGGGGTTTCTAACTGTTCCAGTTTTAGCTGGGACAGTGTTAGCTCTTCTTTTTTTTTAACAGCTAGAAGAGCTCCGTGTTTTGGTTTTACTCAGAGGCTCGCTCTGAGAAGAATGCTGATAGCAAGTTGATGTTTGTGGTTGGATGTGAAACTCCAAGGACTTGTCAGTGTGCCGGAGTGCAGAAGCACGGCGGGATACGGGGGGAGCATAGCTGGGACAAGGGGGACACGATTCCCCTTGTGATTTGTGGCGAACTTAAGATTGAGGGCCAAACTGGCCAATTAGTATTCCATATCATGCAGCGTCATGCCCAGTATAAAAGTGAGGGTCAGCCGGGAAGAAGGGCTTTTGCGCTTTGGCTCTTTTGCGCTTGCTGTGTTTTTCGCTCTATTGCTTTTCTTTCTTTTTTCTCTCTCCCAGTACTCCCACTCTCGGAGTACTATCTCTCCCTCTCTGCCCCTCTCTATTTCGGGGCCTCACATTCGTCCGGGATTGCAGTTTCGGGACGAGACGGGCTTCGCATACGAGGGGGTGGTGAGCACCTACATTGTATTAAATCATCTGTATTAAATCATTCTTATCTCAACCCACGGGTTTCACGTTTCTCCTTTAATTCTCTCCCTCATTCCTGGGGGTGGGGGAGGGGGAGTGACCAGCTGTGTGTGTGTGGGGGGGTGGTTCAACCTAACCCACGACAGTCTTAATTGGCGCCCAACGTGGGGCTAGAAGGGGTTGAGATAACGATGTGGCTGGCCGGAATGCTGTTTGTTATGCTCGCGTACATGTTACCGGACATTCATAATTTATTGTCTTATCTACCCTATATGATGTTAGGTGGAATGTTTATGCGGTTTTCCAGCTCTGGGTGTTGGACTAGCATGAAAAGTATGTTATCGGTAATTAAGGGTGTCGTGGTTTTAGGCTGATCCAGCAACTAAAACTCACACAGTCTCTCCTTCTCCAGTAAAGTAGAGAGGAGAGGGAAAAAAAAAACAAAGGGACTGAGGGTTGAGACAAGAACAGAGGGAGCACCCACCAACCATGGTCCTGGGCAAAACAGGCAGAGCTTTTCTCAAAGCAAAACAGTTTATTAATGATTACTTAGAAGGACAAAGGGAAACAAAAACCAATTACTTGAGAGGACAGAAAGAAACAAAACCAGATCTTAAAACCGACACCTTCCCCCCCCTTTCCTTTTCCTCCCGGCTCTACCTCCTCCCCCCAACAGCACAGGGGGCAGGGACTGGGGGAGTGCAGGTCAGTTCATTCCGTGCTGTTACTGCTGCTTCTTTCTTAAAGGAGAAGGAGTCCTTACACCCTTTTCCCCTGCTCCAATGGATCCCCTACCCACGAGGAAAAATCCACAAACTTCTCCAACGTGAGTCCAGCCCACTGGAAACAATCCTTCCCCACAGATTGCTCCGGTGTGGGCTTTACCACAGTCTCGGGTACTTAGGGAGCTGTAGCCACTCGCTCCGGCGTGGGTCGTCATGCAGACTCCAGATGCCTCCCTGCTGTGTCGTGCACCCCAACACGACCATCCTCAGGCTCAGGCATCTTCTCCCCACGGGCTGCGAGTGGGTCTCTGCTCCACCGAGGCCGTCCTGGTTGCAAGGGGGCCGCCTGCTATCTCACCATCAGCCGCAGGGGAAACTCGGCTCCGGCACACCTCCTCCCGCTCCATCCTCACTGACCTGCTGTCAATGCAGCTGTTTCTCTCAGGTCTCAGTCCTCTCCAGGTGAACTCAGCCCAGTGGGCACCCTGGGAGTGGGGTGCCCCCGAGTTCCCCAGCTGGCTCCGCCGCCACCATTCTCCGTGGGCGGCGCCGGCCCGACGCCTGCAGCTGCCATGCTGGGAGCCAGGGAGCGGGGGCAGTGCCCTCCTCCCTTCTCTGCTTGATCCTGGGCGAAGCACCTTTTCCGGTTCCCTTGTCCTGACTTAAATAGGGCAATTCGCAGAGGCGTCCTATTGGCTCAGTCCCGAGGGGGATGGGAGTCTGATCTGGTGGCCAGAACTAAGCCTAACCTGGTTCCAAGACCGGGGAGGTCACAGGGACCAAAACCCCTCTCCTGCCACCAGAACCACCTCCCCCTCCACATCAAACCATGACAAAGGGTTTTGCCGTACTGTACGGTGTAACTCTGATAAGATCATCGGTGCTGGGACCGGCTCAGTCTTTGTATTCGGCGGTGCAGAGGGGGATGGTGATGTGGAACTCGTTTATTAATTTTGAGCGTCACCTGGCGGATATCATCGCCAATTATACCGGTGACTTTTCATTCACAAAAGCTTATGTTGATTTTGATAATGCCAAACATCATTGGAATAATTTAACCGGTTTGATTGTCCTGCAAGGTCTCCTGAATATATGTTTAATTATCTATATATTCAAAATCAATCGGTCATTTAGGGGTGTATATCAATTTATTTCTCGGGTTATTGTGCTTGCCATCTCAACTCCCATGACAAGCACTATAGCTACTCAGACTACAACGGTATCAGTTGCCCCCGTAAGGAAGAGAAAATGTATACAAAAGTTAGAAGATGAAGAAGAGCAATCAGGGCCATCACAACAACCAAATGAGGAAGAGCAACCAGGGCCATCAGAGCAACCAGACAAAGAGGAGCAACCAGAGCCATCACAACGATTGGAGGAAGAGAAACCGAGGAAATGTCTGCGAAAGTCAGAACGCAGGGGAGAGGATGATGATGATGAAGAGCGACCAGGGCCATCACGAGAAATGAAGCAGGAGCGTTCTGTTTCGCCCCAGAGAAAATCTCAATGGAGGAGGAGTGACATCATAGATGAGAGGATAACCACCAGATCTCTAAAAATGAGCGAGCTGCGAGATATTCAAAAAGATTATGGCCGTCTTAAAGGTGAGCCCATTGTCTCTTGGTTGCTCAGATGCTGGGACATGGGAGCCAATAGTCTGGAGTTAGATGGTAGTGAAGCTAGGCAGCTGGGAGCCCTTGCCATGGATGGAGGCATTGATAAAGCAATTGGAAGGCAGACACAAGTCCGCAGCCTCTGGAGACGACTCCTGGCAGCTATAAAGGAAAGGTACCCCTACAAGGACGAGGTGCCATGTAATGTAAGCAAGTGGACCAACATAGAAAAAGCTATTCAGTATCTGAGAGAACTGGCTGTGCGAGAGTTGATTTATCTTGACTCGAGAAGCGGACCAAGACTCGAAGATCCAGATGACGTCCGCTGCACACGACCAATGTGGCAGAAGATTATACGGAGTGCGCCAGCAGCATATTCCACCTCATTGGCAATAATGGACTTCGGGGACGATGAAGCACCACTATCCGTAGGTAATCTGGTCACCTACCTCCGACGATATGATGATAACACTTCTATGCAAACCTGTGTTGCGGCTGTGGAAAAGCTGTCTGAAGAGGTCCGAGAATTAAGAGAAAAAGTAGATTTCCCACCACCCGAACGTTCTAGAATTTCAGCTGTCAGAACCAGGCGTTACCCTCCTCGAGAGAGACAAGAGAGACGGTACAGATCACGGGGTGAGCTGTGGTTCTACCTCCGTGATCATGGAGAAGACATGAGAAGGTGGGATGGAAAACCCACCTCCGCTTTAGAGGCCAGGCTATGCCAGTTGGGAGGAAGAACCAACAGGAATAGAACTTTCTCCAATTCCTCCAGGACAGCTGTTGCCCCAGTCTACAGTGAGCAGTCCACTAGTCAAAATGGGAGGGCTGATCCTCCTAGCCACCCTGACTCCAATCCTGCTGATTCCTCTGATGAATATGATAACAGGCATTAGAGGGGCCCTGCCTCCAGCCAGGTGGAGGAGAGGGATAATCGAGTTTACTGGACTGTGTGGATTCGGTGGCCTGGCACATCATACCCTAGAAAGTATAAGGCTTTAGTGGATACTGGTGCCCAATGCACCTTGATACCGTCGAACTTTAGAGGGGCAGAATCCATCTGTATTTCTGGAGTGACAGGGGGGTCTCAACAACTGACTGTGTTAGAGGCTGAAGTGAGCCTAACTGGAGAGCAGTGGCAAAAACACCCTATTGTAACTGGCCCAGAAGCACTGTGCATCCTTGGCATAGATTATCTTAAGAGAGGGTATTTCAAAGACCCAAAAGGGTATCGGTGGGCTTTTGGCATAGCTGCAGTAGAGACAGAAGAAGGCAGACAGCTGTCTACTTTGCCTGGTCTCTCAACGGACCCTTCTGCTGTGGGGTTACTGAGGGTCGAAGAACAACAGGTGCCAATTGCTACTACAACAGTGCACCGACAGCAATATCGTACCAACCGAGACTCTCTAATTCCCATCCATAAGTTGATTGGTCAACTGGAGAGTCAAGGAGTCATCACAAAGACCCGCTCACCTTTTAACAGCCCTATATGGCCTGTACGTAAGTCCAATGGCGAGTGGAGGCTGACGGTAGACTATCGTGGCTTGAATGAAGTTACACCACCATTGAGTGCTGCCGTGCCAGATATGCTGGAACTTCAGTATGAACTGGAGTCAAAGGCAGCCAGGCGGTACGCTACAATTGATATTGCTAATGCGTTTTTCTCAATTCCTTTGGCACCGGAATGCAGGCCACAGTTTGCTTTCACTTGGAGGGGCATCCAGTATACCTGGAATCGACTGCCCCAGGGGTGGAAACACAGCCCCACTATTTGCCATGGACTGATCCAGACCACACTGGAACAGGGTGATGCCCCAGAACATTTGCAATACATTGATGACATGATTGTATGGGGCAACACAGCAGAAGAAGTTTTTGAGAAAGGTGAAAAGATAATCCAAATCCTTCTGAAAGCAGGCTTTGCCATAAAACAGAGTAAAGTCAAGGGACCTGCCCAGGAGATTCAGTTTTTGGGAATAAAATGGCAAGATGGGCGTCGTCAGATTCCGATGGACGTGATTAATAAAATAACAGCTATGTCCCCACCAACCAACAAAAAGGAAGCACAAGCTTTCTTAGGCATTGTGGGTTTCTGGCGAATGCATATTCCCGACTACAGCCAGATTGTAAAACCCCTCTACCAAATAACCCGAAAGAAGAATCATTTTGAATGGGGCCCAGAGCAAAAACAAGCCTTTGAACAAATTAAACAAGAAATAGTCCATGCGGTAGCCCTGGGACCAGTCCAGACAGGACAAGATGTCAAAAACGTGCTCTACACTGCAGCCGGGGAGAATGGTCCCACCTGGAGTCTCTGGCAAAAAGCGCCAGGGGAGACGCGAGGTCGACCTCTTGGGTTTTGGAGTCGAGGATACAAAGGATCCGAAGCCAACTATACTCCAACTGAAAAAGAGATACTGGCAGCATATGAAGGAGTCCGAGCTGCTTCTGAAGTGATTGGTACGGAAGCACAGTTGCTCCTGGCACCCCGATTGCCAGTACTCGGCTGGATGTTCAAAGGGAGCGTCCCATCTACACACCACGCAACTGATGCCACATGGAGCAAGTGGATCGCACTGATCACACAAAGAGCTTGGATAGGAAACCTCAATCGCCCAGGAATTTTGGAAGTGATCACTAACTGGGCTGAAGGTAAAGACTTTGGAATGTCACCAGAGGAGGAGGTGACACGTGCTGAGGAGGCTCCACCTTATAATGAACTATCAGACAATGAGAAGAAATACGCTCTGTTTACTGATGGATCCTGTCGCCTTGTAGGAAAACATCGAAAAAGGACAGCTGCTGTATGGAGTCCTACTCGACGGGTCGCAGAAGCTACCGAAGGAGAAGGCGAATCAAGCCAGTTCGCAGAGGTAAAAGCCATCCAACTGGCTTTAGACATCGCTGAACGAGAAAAGTGGCCAATGCTCTATCTCTATACCGACTCTTGGATGGTAGCAAATGCCCTGTGGGGATGGCTACGGCAATGGAAGCAGAGCAGCTGGCAACGCAGAGGTAAACCCATCTGGGCTGCCCCGTTGTGGAAAGACATTGCTGCTCGAGTAGAGAAACTGGTTGTAAAAGTACGACATGTAGATGCCCATGTACCCAAGAGTCAGGCCACGGAAGAACATGAAAACAATCAACAGGTGGATCAGGCCACCAAGATTAAAGTGGCTCAGGTGGATCTGGACTGGCAACACAAAGGTGAAAAATTTCTAGCTCGTTGGGCCCATGATGCCTCAGGCCATCAAGGAAGGGACGCCACATACAAATGGGCTCGTGATCGAGGGGTGGACCTAACTATGGACACTATTGCAGAGGTGATCCATGAATGCGAAACGTGTGCTGCAATCAAGCAAGCCAAGCGGTTAAAACCTCTTTGGTATGGAGGGCGTTGGTTGAAATATCAATATGGAGAGGCTTGGCAAATTGATTATGTCACACTTCCACAAACTCGCAGTGGCAAGCGTTACGTGCTTACAATGGTGGAAGCGACCACTGGATGGCTGGAAACCTATGCTGTGCCCCATGCCACCGCCCGGAACACTATCTTGGGCCTTGAAAAGCAAGTCTTGTGGCGACATGGCACCCCAGAAAGAATTGAGTCGGACAACGGGACTCATTTCCGTAACAATCTTATAGACACCTGGGCCAAAGAGCATGGCATCGAGAGGGTATATCACATCCCCTATCATGCACCAGCTTCTGGGAAGATTGAACGATATAATGGATTGCTAAAAACCACACTGAAAGCAATGGGTGGTGGAACCTTCAAACATTGGGATACGCATTTAGCAAAAGCCACCTGGTTAGTCAACACTAGAGGCTCTGCAAATCGAGCTGGTCCTGCGCAATCGGAACTTCTACGTACTGTAGAAGGAGATAAAGTCCCTGTAGTGCACATGAGGAATATACTCGGGAAGACAGTTTGGGCTATTCCTGCCTCGGGTAAAAGTAAACCCATTCGTGGGATTGCTTTTGCTCAGGGACCTGGGTGCACTTGGTGGGTGATGCAGAAGGACGGGGAAGTCTGATGTGTGCCTCAAGGGGATTTGATGGTGGGTGAAAATAGACGATAAAATGAATTGAATTGTGTGATATTAATTGCTGAATAACCCTGTCCCTGCATACCATCATCGCTATGGTTGTCACATTGTACTAATGCCATTATATTAAGAATCATCCAGGTTAATGAAGAATGAACTTCGTCAGAATCAGAACAGATTCCAAACACCCAGCAACTTCTTCGAGATCAACATCTTCAACCTGCAGACAGCGGCTGGATACACCAACTACGAGCTCCAGGCACCACACGCAACAAAGACTACGTGTCATCCGTTCTACCGACTGAGCGAATTCCACGTCATCTTTCCTGCCCTGAGAGACTGCTGTAACAGATGAAGACACATTTTGGAGGGATGACCCACGGCTAAGGGAATAGTATATATGTAAGGTTTGAGCATGACGTGCATGGTATGGAATAAGGGGTGGATACTGTTCCAGTTTTAGCTGGGACAGTGTTAGCTCTTCTTTTTTTTTAACAGCTAGAAGAGCTCCGTGTTTTGGTTTTACTCAGAGGCTCGCTCTGAGAAGAATGCTGATAGCAAGTTGATGTTTGTGGTTGGATGTGAAACTCCAAGGACTTGTCAGTGTGCTGGAGCGCAGAAGCACGGCGGGATAAGGGGGGAGCATAGCTGGGACAAGGGGGACACGATTCCCCTTGTGATTTGTGGTGGAACTTAAGATTGAGGGCCAAACTGGCCAATTAGTATTCCATATCATGCAGCATCATGCCCAGTATAAAAGTGAGGGTCAGCCGGGAAGAAGAGCTTTTTTGCGCTTTGGCTTTTGCCGCTTTGGCTCTTTTGCGCTTACTGTGTTTTTCGCTCTATTGCTTTTCTTTCTTTTTTTTCTTTCCTCTCTCTCTCCCAGTACTCCCACTCTCAGAGTACTATCTCTCCCTCTCTGCCCCTCTCTATTTCGGGGCCTCACGTTCGTCCGGGATTGCAGTTTCGGGACGAGACAGGCTTCACATACGAGGGGGTGGTGAGCACCTACATTGTATTAAATCATCTGTATTAAATCACTCTTATCTCAACCCACGGGTTTCACGTTTCTCCTTTAATTCTCTCCCTCATTCCTGGGGGTGGGGGAGGGGGAGTGACCGGCTGTGTGTGTGTGGGGGGGGGGGGGGGGCGGTTCAACCTAACCCACGACACTAGCATTCCGATTCCATGTACAGCCACCGTGTCAAATACCTTTGAGACCAGGATCATGGGGGAGTCTTATTTCTGATTATACCACGTTGGCAGAGGATATATCCATTGCTCTGGTGATGATGGATACATCCATCCCGGCCCTTCTGGCTGCTTTTCCTGTTGATCTATTACTGGATTGGCCTGCAGCTGCCGCAACATTCCCTCAGAGGTTTTTTCCGGACTGTAGGACACACATCTCTTCCTTTTGTCTTTCCTATTTCTCCGATTTGACCGGCCATTAGTTTAAACCTCTGATCTGCAGTTTTTAGCAAGATGACCTATTTTCCCACAAGTATAACATCTCTGCTTAGCTAGGGCAGTGTGGTCATCTCATGTTCTACAGACCCGACTTTGGCGCATGCGATAACCATTTCTTCTAAGGAGGGGTCCCCCGGCAATGTCTCAATAATTCTTTGGCAATCAAGGTTGGCATTATCCTTTGCCAACTGCTTTGTTAACAGGGCCTGTAGTCTGCTGTCAAATATTTGTTTTTCTATTGCCCCTTGCAACCTTTCCACAAACTGCAGAAAAGGTTCCTTGACCCCTTATTTAATTGTCGAATACCTCGCCTTAGGCTCCGCCATTTCTGTCGTACGTATCAATGTCTGCATCCCTATTTGCTTAACTTGTTCGAGGATCTGGGGATGCCATTGTGCCTGGATCGCCGGGTTACTAAATACCTGACCTGTTCCCATCAGGACATCTGTACCGACAGCATAGCACGGGTTGCGCCTTGGGGCAATTGTATATTCTGCAGTGCCCGATGATCGACCAACTGCCTCCAAACGTTCATGAAAATGGAGCGTTGTACTGGCTGGAACATGACCTGAGCCAGATGTTGAAAGTCATATGGCACCAGTACCTCTAGGTTCAATAACCGTAATAGTTTTGTTACTGCTGGGGAATTTGGTCCATATTGCGCTACCGCCTTCTGCATATCCTGTATGACTTTCCATGACCACCCCACATATTGATTGGGCTGATTAGAGCCCGGGAGGGCTAGCTCCACGGGGAATGCACTCGGTTTTCCCCCCTATTTCTATTATGGATGAGTCTTTATTATTGATTGGTGCCCCCAGAGCTTCAGCCAAATTCCAGTCCCTGACCTCTATTGCTTTCATTCTAACCTCGTCCCAGAAACGTACTGGGTCACAAGGTTGAATTATCACTGTAGACGCTCCCAGGGGGTCTGGTTCCACTAAACGGGCAGATTTTGGCGACCTTTTCCTCAGCTTGGATACCGGCGGCAACTTCCCAGCAGAAGTGTCACTTATTTTAGAGGTCTCTTTCACAATCTCACTTACTGCAGGGGGGGTTATGGCCTGCTGCAGCATTTCCATCGCCACTGCTAGCTGCTGGGACATTCCTTGTAATAGTGTCATAACTTGCTGCAGTATTATTGGCTGCACCATCTGTATCTGGGCCAGATAATCAGATACTGCAGGATATGAAGTTGCCAGGGGTGGGGCCAATTGCTCAAGTGGCAGAGCCATAAGCATAATAAAGGAGGAAGGGGAGGCTGCTGGGGCAAAGGGTGGGGGACGCTTCAGCACCTCCTGCAGGGAGGGATAGAGTCCCTGCATGGTCCCCGCAACTTTCTTAATTTCCATGAACAGTGAAGATACGTCAGATTCACTGTCCACGCTGTCTGGGGTCAATCCTCCCTCAGACAGTTCATCATCTCCTTTGAAGCCTTCACCCACAGATACATAATCTGTTAATTCATTTTCCTCTTCTACTGCCATCCCCTTTTGAATTATATTATCTAGGGCCCCTCATGTACACAGCAGGTCAGTTTCAGTCAAGTCCTTATTCTTAAATACTGCTTCACAAAGTAACTTATCCCCCAGCTTTTTCCATAGCTCAAGGCTAAAGGAGGTATTGAGATTCACTAGGTCTTCACACTCCACCACCTAGTTAAGTAAATTATAAATCCTCATTGCTTATGTCAATCCCTGCAGCCATTATCACAGATTTAAGGAATACAAAGGTCTGGTTTTCTTTTACAAAGTTCTGTCCCATTTTCCATTCCCAGCAACTCACCTTGTTCCAGATGTCTAAGTCAATCCACAGCTTCTGCCACTCTCAAGCTTCACTGGGCTCTGTCTCTACTGCACTTCACCCTGCAGTCCAGGCAGTTCATGTCCCAACATATCATGGCAGGGTCACCAGATGTCACAAACTGCCTGTATCTTCTCACAGTGAATCACAACCAAACAGTCAATGGCAATCACAATGTATTCCACAATCAGAAGGCTGTTCTAATCTCAATGTTATCTCAATCAGAAATCTATCCAACAGAGAGCACCAAGTCACCACTCTCTAAAGGCTCCTACCCCCCCAGGAGGGGGTGCCCCACCTTTAACCATCCATGGGTCACGTGGTTTCCAGCTGACCAACATGACTCACAGCACCTGTTTTAACGAGCACCACAGGTGTCTTCTATTTAACCCGTACAGCAGCCAGAAGACTCCTCCAACGACACCTCCCTACACTGGTACAGCTGCTGAGGAGGTGGGGTTGTTCAAGCTCCTGTGATGTGCCCAGGGATTTCATCCTAGGATATATTCCTGAGACGATAGTAAAGGAGAGGGAGGAAGATTCTCTTATTGCTTGAAAAAACTTATTTTCCACTCCAGTTTCAGGTTGTAGTTTGCTTTATCAGTTCACGCTAATTGTACTACAACTACTCAGAAGGCAGGAAGTGCCCTGCAGTCATCCTGGCCAGAGTAATTTACTCAGCTCCCTGCAAATTGGAGGCAAAATTACTTTGGAAGTATAGCAAGAAGAATAACAGAGATACCTGCCCTTGCTCTTGTTGCCCACACCAGCAAAGGGGAAATGATTTCAGCTATACGACAAGATTGGTTTGCTCCAAGTTTTTATTGTGCGTGCATTTTTCAGTTATTTGTTTATTCTCAACTTTATTTTGGAATGGGATGAGAGGAATGGAACGTTTTAGTGAAGTCATTGAGCTAATCACTACATCAATAAACTGTTGGTATATCTAGAGATATAGCTAATACTGGAGAAAGCACATCAAAGCACTTCAATATGCGAATTCCCTTTTTCAATAGTCCACATAAATTTAGGGTTTGTGTAATTTATACCTGTCTTTATTTAATCAAATAATTATATAACTTGAATGACAAGGAAGGGGCTTTCATTTTGTCAGAAATTAAGGTGTAAAGGATTGAATTTGAGAGGAGACACAGCCAGGACATCTGACCCCAGCTGACCAAAGGGATATTCCATACCATATGATGTCACACTCAGCATATAAAGCTGGGGGAAGACGAAGGAAGGGAGGACGTTCAGAGCAATGGCATCTTGTCTTCCCAAGTAACCATTATGTGTGATGGAGCCCTGCTTTCCTGGAGATGGCTGAACACCTGCCTGCTGATGGGGAGTAGTGAATGAATTCCTTGCTTTGCTTTGCTTGCGTGCGCAGCTTTTGCTTTACTTATTAAATTGTCTTTCTCTCGACCCATGAGTTTTCTCCCTTTTACTCTTCCAATTCTCTCTCCCATCCCACTGGAGGGGGAGTGAGCGAGTGGCTGGGTGGTGCTTAGTTGCCAGCTGAGATTAAACCACAACAGTACAGTAACAGATTTGTGATAGCGCTCACTTAATTTGGCTATGTGAAAGGCAAGATGCTAACTGCATCTAACTTGCTTAGAACAATGAACACTACCTGAGACTATGAGCTTTTACCTCAGGGTCCATGTGACCCAAAGACCCAACCTAAGCCAGCTCTAACTGGCTGAGAACACCCCATACATACAATATAACAATAGAAGATTTACCCTTCAATGAACCCGGGCATATAACCACGGCCAGAATCGCAATTGACCAGAATCTAGGCTAATCACCCACATACCTGCATGGGACATCGGCTTAGCACAATGAAGATGAACACACCACTGACCATATGTCCACATCACCTGCATGGAACAAGCATGTACTGATCCTGCATGGGACAAGTACATACCGATTACATGACCAATAGTAACCGATTAGCCCATCCCCTAACATGAGTAAATTGATTGGTCTATACAACTGTATTGTAACATATATAAACCCTGCTTTCCTCTGTATTGGGGTCCTGTCGTGGTTTTAGGCTGATCCAGCAACTAAAACTCACACAGTCTCTCCTTCTCCAGTAAAGTAGAGAGGAGAAAAATATAATAAAGGGACTGAGGGATGAGACAAGAACAGAGGGAGCACCCACCAACCATGGTCCTGGGCAAAACAGACTTGACTTTCTTAAAGCAAAACAGTTTATTAATGGTCACTTAGAAGGACAAAGGGAAACAAAACCGGTTACTCGAGAGGACAGAAAGAAACAAAACCAGATCTTAAAACCGACACCCTCCCCCCCCCCTTTCCTTTTCCTTCCGGCTCTACCTCCTCCCCCCAGCAGCACAGGGGGCAGGGACTGGGGGAGTGCAGGTCAGTTCATTCCGTGCTGTTACTGCTGCTTCTTTCTTAAAGGAGAAGGAGTCCTTACACCCTTTTCCCCTGCTCCAGTGGATCCCCTACCCACGAGGAAAAATCCACAAACTTCTCCAGCGTGAGTCCAGCCCACTGGAAACAATCCTTCCTCACAGATTGCTCCGGTGTGGGCTTTACCACAGTCTCGGATACTTAGGGAGTTGTAGCCACTCGCTCCGGCGTGGGTCGTCACGCAGACTCCAGATGCCTCTTTGCCTTGTCATGCGTCCCAACACGACCATCCTCAGGCTCAGGCATCTTCTCCCCACGGGCTGCGAGTGGGTCTCTGCTCCACCGAGGCCGTCCTGGTTGCAGGGGGGCCGCCTGCTATCTCACCATCAGCCGCAGGGGAAACTCGGCTCCGGCACACCTCCTCCCACTCCATCCTCACTGACCTGCTGTCAATGCGGCTGTTTCTCTCAGATCTCAATTCTCTCCAGGTGAACTCAGCCCAGTGGGCACCCTGGGAGTGGGGTGCCCCCGAGTTCCCCAGCTGGCTCCGCCGCCGCCATTCTCCCTGGGCGGCGCTGGCCTGATGCAGGCAGCTGCCCGGCCGGGAGCCAGGGAGCGGGGGCAGTGCCTTCCTCCCTTCTCTCCTTGCTCCTGGGCAAAGCACCTTTTCCGGTTCCTTTGTCCCGACTTAAATAGGGCAATTCGCAGAGGCGCCCTATTGGCTCAACCCCGAGGGGGATGGCAGTCTGATCTGGTGGCCAGAACTAAGCCTAACCCGGTTCCAAAACCGGGGAGGTCGCAGGGACCAAAGCCCCTCTCCTGCCACCAGAACCCCCACCCCCTCCACATCAAACCATGACAGGTCCTCCATGCATTAGGCTGGGGCACTGCTATGTGCATAACTAAAATAAGAGAATAAATTCCCTTGGTAATTCTGTGCTGTGTCCTTGTCTCCCTCCTCAGCCAGCAAAGAACTGACTTTTACAGCTAGGTCTATGCTTGTGAAAGAGCATGTAGAGATAGAGATGCCTGTCATGCCTCCACTAGCATCATGCTAACAATTAGTTGGATTCGTAAGCCCGGACAGGCTTCAAGAAGGAAGGACTTTGACGCATCATTGTCTGAATCGGACCAAATATTTCCATCCCAGTCTGCTGGGCCAATATATAAAGCTTTACATATTTTTGGTATTGGTATGCAAATTCCCTTTTCTGCAACTTCTAGGCACCACTCAAGTTTTTCTGAGCAAATACTGCTGCCAGGGGGACCATGTGGCACTATAGTTTCTCCACATTAGCCTACAGCCTTTTCACACAGGCAGCAACTAGAGTCTTATCTTCTGTTGTAGCCTGAATGTCCTGCTGGGCTTGAGACAGTTCTTTTTATAGGGAAGCAACTCAGGCTTTGGCTGCATTCAAGCACTACTCAGTATCTCTAAGACAGTGAGCTAAGAAAAATAAGCAGGGTAATTTGTCTTTCATGTTTTTGTTTTTCTGACTTTCTCTAATCAAAGTAGCTAGGGAAAGGGAACAGGCAGTTCCCTCTGCCAGAGTCTGATGCCCATAGGTAGGGCGAGGCCTAGAAACAGTCAGCTAAGGAACCCACTACAAAATCAGAATCAAGCCAAATTGGCACAGCCAATACTGCTAGAGGGATCATTACATATCTTTTCCCCAGAGGATAAAATATGGATAAAAGTACATAAATGAAAAAATTATTTGTCTCCAAAAAAGGAAGGACTGTCTTTTGTATTACTAATCTCTTTTTCTGCAATAAAGGTGGAGGGTAAAGATTCCTGGATTCATCACTCTCATGTAAAAAGAGACCAGACAGCAGAAAATTGATTCTGTGACAGAAACACCTAATTTGTAAAATGCCTTAAATTTTATCAATTTTTTGCAAAAACTTCTGCATCTTATAATACCGCTGTAGCCATTTTTCAAGCCATAGCCTCTGCAGCAAATAAGACCGATTGCTGGATCTGTACTGAAGGGTTAACCTCAACGCAAAGCCACCTATCATGGATTATGGTACCTCTTGAAACCACTGGTGTCATGACACTGCGGGTCACATAGACTGCCACAGACAAGGTGCTGCCTTCAACAGCACTCATATACAGGACCCACATAAAACATAAACATAGACAGCCAAGTCCTCCTTCCCCTTCAGCTGGTAAAGATAGAAATTCACTAGCAAAAGCACACACACATTTGTGGATCCTTTGTGTACCAGCACAGCCCTTCTATCTGCCTGGTACTCCTGCCAGGGTCCCAGACCCTCTTATCTGTTACATGGGTCCTTTATGTGCCAGCTGGTGCAGCTCAGTTTGATGCACCAAATGCATGCTCACTCACACACTCGTACCACAGGCACTCCACATTAAAGTCATACTCCACTTCAATGTACATTTATAGAATCATAGAATCATAGAATCGTTAGGGCTGGAAGGGACCTTCAAAGGTCATCTAGTCCAACCCCCCTGCAAGGAACAGGGATATCTCCAACTAGATCAGGTTGCTCAGGGCCTCATCCAACCGGGCCTTGAACGTCTCCAGGGATGGAGCATCCACCACCTCTCTGGGTAACCTGTTCCAGTGTTCTACAACTCTCATAGTAAAAAATTTTTTTCCTAATATCCAACCTGAATCTACCTCCCTCTATTTTAAAACCATTATCCCTTGTCCTATCACAACTGGCCCTCCTGAACAGCCTCTCCCCATCTTTCTTGTAGGCCCCCTTGAGGTACTGGAAGACCGCTATAAGGTCACCCCGGAGCCTCCTCTTCTCCAGGCTGAACAGCCCCAACTCCTTCAGCCTGTCCTCATAGGAAAGGTGCTCCAGCCCTCTTATCATCTTCGTGGCCCTCCTCTGGACCCTCTCCAACTGGTCCATGTCCTTCTTATGTTGGGGACTCCAGAACTGGACGCAATACTCCAAGTGAGGTCTCACGAGGGCAGAGTAGAGGGGGAGAATCACCTCCCTTGACCTGCTGGCCACGCTCCTCTTGATGCAGCCCAGGATGCGGTTGGCCTTCTGGGCCGCAAGAGCACATTGCCGGCTCATATTGAGCTTCTCGTCCACCAGTACTCCCAAGTCCTTCTCCTCAGGGCTGCTCATGATCCATTCACCACCCAGTCTGTATTTGTGCCTGGGATTGCCATGACCCAGATGTAGGACCTTGCACTTGGCCTGGTTAAACTTCATGAGGTTGGTACGGGCCCACCTCTCCAGCCTGTCGAGGTCCCTCTGGATGGCATCCCTCCCTTCCAGCGTGTCGACGGCACCACACAGCTTGGTGTCATCGGCAAACTTGCTGAGGGTGCACTCCATGCCACTGTCCACGTCACCGACAAAGATGTTGAAGAGGGCCGGGCCCAACACGGACCCCTGAGGGACGCCACTCGTGACCAGTCTCCACATGGACATCGAGCCGTTGACCACTACTCTCTGAGTACGGCCATTGAGCCAATTCCTTATCCACCGAGTGGTCCATCCATCAAACCCATGCCTCTCTAGTTTAGAGAGAAGAATGTCGTGCGGGACAGTGTCAAAAGCTTTGCACAAGTCCAGGTAGATGACATCCGTTGGTCGACCCTTGTCCACCGATGCTGTCACCCCATCGTAAAAGGCCACCAAGTTGGTCAGGCACGATCTGCCTTTGGTGAAGCCATGTTGGCTGTCACCCACCACCTCCTTGCTCTCCATGTGCCTTAGCATGGTTCCCAGGAGAATCTGCTCCATGACCTTGCCAGGCACAGAGGTGAGGCTGACCAGCCTGTAGTTGCCCGGGTCCTCCTTGTTCCCCTTTTTAAAAATGGGGGTTATGTTCCCTCTCTTCCAGTCATCGGGGACCTCGCCAGACCGCCACGACTTCTCAAATACAATGGCCAGTGGCTTGGCAACTTCATCCGCCAGTTCCTTCAGGACCCGCGGATGGATCTCATCAGGTCCCATGGACTTGTGCACCTTCAAGTTCCTCAGATGTTCCCGAACCTGCTCTTCAAGTACAGTGGGCGGTGGTTCATCCTCACAGTCCCTGCTAGTTCTTTCCACAGCTTGGGTGGTAAGACAAGAGGCTTTATCAGTGAAGACTGAGGCAAAAAATTCATTGAGTACCTCAGCCTTCTCTATGTCCCGGGTGACCAGAGCACCAGTATCCTTCCGGAGGGGGCCTACATTCTCCTTGGACTTCCTTTGTAAGATTTCACCTTTTCTGTAATAAGTGATATATTAGAATTTGCCAATCAAATAGAAACCGCCATCGTCTCAGGAACTAGCTAAGCAAGTTATAAGCTAAGCATAGAAACCCACAATATTTTTGAAGGGTAAACGAGCTTGCTAATGTGTTACCATATAAGGGACATACTGTTACTGAGCAAATGCTTTGTGCAAGGCTTGCTTAAATGCTACGGAAAAGGGGCAACAGCTATGGTCTAAACCTCTTGTTGCATAGTGTTAAGTGGGAGAAGCTTGCATACGACTAATCTTGTGTAACCACTTTTAAGTTAACTCAGCTCAAGTCCCTGCTGTAAAATACGAGCTGCCCAGGAGGAGGCTGGTGAGAAAAGATAAGATAGATAAGACTCCAGCGAGGCTGTGACTCACAACACACACATCTGTAGGGAGGAAGGGATACACAAAAACTAGCCCATGTAGGAAAGATAAGGACTAATAAAAACTAACAATTGTCTTCAGATAGTGACAGGTAACACGATCAGATGTCCACTCAAGGACAGACCAGGCTGGAACCAGTTTGGCTCTGCAAGCTCAGTAAAATCAGGAATTTTAGGGAAAAGGTGAAAAGTGCACAGTGAGGAAGACCTCCGGCCTTCATCCTGAAGACCCCTGCCCACGACCACCAGGAGGCGTGTCGAGGAGGAGCCTGAGGCGGTTCCTGAGGCGGGGACTATGGAAATTAATTCCTGGGAGAGACTGACCTTTTGGGGGGGGTTATGAGTGTGTTTGTATAAATACAAGAAAAACTGCCACGGCGGATGTGCGTCTTGGTGGAGCGGAGACTCCCGGCGCACCCAGCGCTGTTTTGCTTGCTTACCCTATAACAATTATAATTAACCTATAAAAATTTCAATAGTTTGGCGAGAAAATGATTCTCAACAGCCAATAACTGTAGAATCAATAGTTAAAATTTATTTAGGGCAAGCAAGCAAAACAGCGTGGGCCGGGGTCTTCAGGATGAAGGCCGGAGGTCTTCCTCACTGTGCACTTTTCACCTCTTCCCTAAAATTCCTGATTTTGCTGAGCTTGCAGAGCCAAACTGGTTCCAGCCTGGTCTGTCCTTGAGTGGACATCTGGTCGCCTTACCTGTCACTATCTGAAGACAAATGTTAGTTTTTTATTAGTCCTTATCTTTCCTACATGGCCTAGTTTTTGTGTATCCCTTCCTCCCTACAGATGTGTGGGTTGTGAGTCACAGCCTCGCTGGAGTCTTATCTTTTCTCACCAGCCTCCTCCTGGGCAGCTCGTATTTTACAGCAGGGACTAGCACTTTACAACTTCTAACATTTTACAGCAATAATCCATACAACAGTTAATGTAACAGTTAGTATTTAAACGATAATTGGTTAGTATTTAATATTTAAACAATAACTAATATATATATACCCTCCTAAACATGCGCCAAACCCATATGTACAGCAGTGTTAGTACCAATATTAAAGTAGCTGTAGCTATTAACAGTATTATAGCGGGATATTTTAAATGACTGAAAAATCCTGAAGCGTAAGGTGACCACCTAAAGAGTGTTTCCCAGCATTTATGCTCTCCTTCCTTTTCTACTTTTCACCATTTCCTTTTATTTCGTTTTGCATCATGATGCATTTCGCAGGTTTACGTTTTTGCATTTCACAGAGATCTTAAACTAAGATAATCACTTATCTTGAATAGGCACACCCTACTCCTCGCCACCTATTTGTACATCAATTGTCCCATATTAACACGAATCAAATGAATACTTTTTACAAACAGATGTCTACTTTGGCATTGACTGGCTGGAGTAGGTAAGTAGCTGCTTTTTTATTACTTTTATGAATATCCCTACAGGTTGAAAGTATATTTAATGCGTGCATCGGATTTGCAAATTAATGAATAAATCTGTAGGCACACTTGGAAGGCAGTGGTATGCTACTCAGAATAAGGCCTAAATGTCTGTACAACACATAGGAGATGGGTAGAACCATCTTTTTTTTTTTTTTTTCATGTTAGTTACATGTCAGATGTAAAGGAAAGATACATTGTAAATAAATATTTATTGGGCCACAGTCCCCAAACTTACAGAAATAAGACACCACCTCTTTTTCACAGAAACTGTTGGTATACGTAGAGTTTGTTTCTGTTACAACAGTTATTACTCAGCAGCCAGGATGTGGGGAAGGGAGAGAAGTAAAAATGGGAAGTGAGTTTGTCAGATCCCTTTTTCCAAAACCTATGAACTGTTCCTTCTCAGCAGTTCTTACTGCTGCTTCCCATCATAGAGAGAAGCCCATTTTACAGATTTTACTAATCCTGCCGTGGGAGGGAGCTTACAAGACTCCTAGACTTTGCAGCAATTCTGAATCACCAAACCACCAGCATGTTTCCACCACCACCAGAGCCTGAGCTTTATGCTCACATCACAGATAGCTTATCTAGGTCTAATGCTATAGAGTTTTGCCATGGTGTTTTTGTCTTTTAGGATGGAGGGATGTAATTAATCTAACTATAAAATAGCCTCTGTAAACAATCTACATGATACACCTGAAGTTTAACTGTTACAAACATCACTTTGCTGATACAAACTGCACTATAGCAGACTATTCCAAAGGTTTTACCAAGTAGCTATAGCAGCATTGCCACATAACCTGCTTTGTTCACAGAAATGCTGCATGTTTCCGTCCACTTTTCCAGCCTTCAGAATTGTAGACCTGACTCATTCCCACTGAGATGCCTTCCTGCCCTTTTCACCTTTGCTCTGAGAATCTCAGTTCTGTTACTTTCTCTAAACTTTATGCAAACCTTCGCCACTGTCATGCTGACTGTCTAGACTTTCCTCAACTCAGTAAAAAACAGCACATCTCCCTCAAAACCTTGCCACAACAGGAAGGGCTGGTGGATAAAAACGGGCAGAGATTCTTATCTGTGCTGTTACAGCTGCTGCCCGTCTGTATTAGTGCTGGGGTTCACTCTCTCCTCATTAATCAACCAAAACTCTGGTAAAACAAAAATTACATTCAAGATCAGCCCCTGTATCTGCTGCCTTCTCCATTTGTTCCTACTATATGTGTGCTGTCTGTTATGGCATCCAATTATTATTACCCAGCTGGCTTGAATTGATTATTACCCAGCTGGCTTGAATTGAATGTTATTAACTAATTAACTAAGGTTGAGACCCTGCCTACAAAAGGCGGGCCATTTCCTCCTGGCTGTGAAAGATGCAATGACATCCTTAGAGCTGCAGCCCAGGCTGGTGAGCAACAGTCTGTGGGATATGTTTGTTGGAGACTTGTGCTGCAGTCTATCACCTATATTATCTTCTTTTCACTTTCTCCTCATCACAGAAGGCAGCAAACTTGACTTCTCTGAGACATCTCATTGTACCCCTGTCGTGGGTTAGGCTGCTCCGGCAACCAAACCCTACACAGTTGCTCATTCACCCTCCCCCAGCCCCAGGGATGAGGGAGAGAATTAAAGGAGAAACCAGAAACCAGTGGGTTGAGATAAGAACAATTTAATACAGATGATTTAATACACAGTGTAGATGCTCACCACCCCCTCTTATCTGAAGTCTGTCTCGTCCCGAAGCTGCAATCCCAGATGAACGTGAGGCCCTGAAATAGAGAGGGGGAGAGAGAGAGAGATAGTACTCTGAGAGTGGGAGTACTGGCAGAGAGAGGAGAAAAAAAAAGGCAAAAGAGCAGAAGTGGCGAAAGAGCAAAAGTACAAAAAAGCCCTTCTTTCTGGCTGTCCCTCACTTTTATACTGGGCATGACGCTGCATGATATGGAATACTAATTGGCCAGTTTGGCCCTCAATCTTAAATCCAAGTACAAATTGTAAGGAGAGTCGTGGACCACTTGTCCCGACTATGCTTCCCCCCTTATCCCGCCGTGCTTCTGCACTCCGGCCAGAACACGGCACACTGAAAAGTCCTTGGAGTCTCACATCCAACCACAAACATCAGCTTGCTATCAACATTCTTCTCAGAGCGAGCCTCTGAGTAAAACCAAAACACGGAGCTCTTCTAGCTGCTAAAAAGAAGAGCTAACTCTGTCCCAGCTAAAACCAGGACAACCCCACATTGCTTATGTAAGGCCAAGCACATTCATGGTCTTTCAAACGTAATTCACTGTTTGCATCATTCTTTTATCTTAAACTTCTCTAATTTGCATCACACTCCCTCTGTATATTACTGTTTCAATGTCACAGGAATAAGAAAAAATTGAAGAATCATGCAATTCATACAAAGCACTTATATTAACTATAATTTTTCTTCCTCAGTACTTTATTTTAATCCCCTTAAATTTCAGCAGAAATGTAACTGAGCTCTTAGTGATGTGCGGAAACAGACTCCACAACTCAGAAAGTTGTAAAGTAGGTATGTTTATTGCAGCGCTGGGTGCACGGGGGATCGCTCCACCACAAACGTGCACACCCGCCGTAGCAGTTTTTCTTGTATTTATACAGACATACTCATAACCCCCTCCCCAAAAGGGCAGTCTCTCCCTGGAGATCATTTCCATAGCCCCCGCCTCAGGATCCACCTCAGGCTCCTCCTTGACACGCCTCCTGGTGGTCGTGGGCAGGGGTCTTTGGGATGAAGGCCGTAGGTCTTCCTCGCTGTGTGTTTTCACTTCTTCCCTAAAACTCTAAAACTCTTGTTTTGGCTGGGCCTGTAGAGCCAAATCGTTTCCCTGGCCTTGAGTGGATGCCTGGTTGTCTCCTACTTGTTATTGCTTGAAGACAAATGTTAGTTCTCGTTAGTCCTTATCTCTCCTCTTTGTCTGTTTTTCTCCCTATGGGTCATGAGTTACAACCTTGCCATCATTTATTTTGTCTCTCTTACAGGCCTTCTTTTCGGGTAGTTAGTGTTTCAAAGCAGGGATTAGTATTTGGTAACTTCTAGCAATTCACAGAGCTATGTATTTCCTAGAGTCTTATGCCGTCTTATGCCTATTCTTATACCTATCCATAGAAATAATAGCTAATATAGTCTTATGTAGTCTTATGCCTACTCCTATACCTATCCCCGTATCATTAGCATACAAAATAATCAATGCATGCTCAAACTGCCATGCATGCTAACTGCACATTTTAAACAACAAAACAGATGTTTTATGAATCGACTTCATATGAAGCATCATAAAGTGATGGCCTCCTCCCCTCCTTCCCCACTTGCTGGAGTGGATAGAGCCCTGCAAAAACAATTTGACAAAGAAGCCATTGCACTCTGCTCTTGGTTTCTAATGACATGTTAAAAAAAAAAAAGGGAAAAAAAAAAGTCTTGAATAGGCATTAAAAAAAATAGAAATCACATAGCCTAGCCCTTTCTTGCAGGAGCAGGTATGTCATTCCCATAATAGTTTCATGAAGGCTTCCACTGATGGAAGGTCTCAGCCTAAGTGATCCATTGCAGTGCCTACTGGCTGAAGGCTTCTCTTAATATCTGAAACAAGGTCATTACTTCTTGTCCTGTCTACTGCCACTGTCTGAACAAATTATTTACACCCTCTCTGCAACAGCCTTTTCTGTGTCCCATCATTTCCCCCCGGCTTGTTCTGTCACTCATCTTTAAATTAAACTGCACTCAGTAGGAAGTCTTGTAGCTAGATTTCCCAGTCTGACTCAGGCACATTGCAGCTGCTGCATAGAGCTCTGCTCTCATCTTTGTACGGGTTCTCTCAGGGAAGTTTCCAATGTTGCTTTAATTCCTTTAAAAAATACCTGTCTCCTACCCTAGGTGATGACTGAAATCCTCTGGTTTGACAGGAAGTTTTGCTGCCTGGTATCTGATCCCTTTGTTTTAGCAGGAAAATCAGCTCAGTTTCTTCTGAAAACAGCCTGCCAATCCTGACACATTACTATATTTTGACTTGAGGAGTTAAACACACTTTATAGGAATTTTCTATTTCTGAAATGCAGCTATTATCAATTGTCCTGGTTTTAGCTCGGGACAGGGTTAGCTCTTCTTTTTAGCAGCTGAAAGAGCTCTGTGTTTTGGTTTTACTCAGAGGCTCTCTCTGAGAAGAATGTTGATAGCAAGTTGATGTTTGTGGTTGGACGTGAGACTCCAAGGACTTTTCAGTGTGCCAGAGTGCAGAAGCACAGCGGGATAAAGGGGGAGCATAGCCGGGACAAGGGGGACACGATTCCCTTTGTGATTTGTGGTGGAACTTAAGATTGAGGGCCAAACTGGCCAATTAGTATTCCATATCATGCAGCGTCATGCCCAGTATAAAAGTGAGGGACAGCCAGAAAGAAGGGCTTTTGCGCTTTGGTCATGTAGCAACTGATGCTACATGGAGCAAGTGGATTGCACTGATCACACAAAGAGCTCGGATAGGAAACCTCAATTGCCCAGGAATTTTGGAAGTGATTACTAACTGGATTGAAGGTAAAGAATTTGGAATGTCACCACAGGAGGAGGAGGTGACACGTGCTGAGGAGGCTCCACCTTATAATGAACTATCAGACAATGAGAAGAAATACGCTCTGTTTACTGATGGATCCTGTCGCCTTGTAGGAAAACATCGAAAATGGAAAGCTGCTGTATGGAGTCCTACTCGACGGGTAGCAGAAGCTACCGAAGGAGAAGGCGAATCAAGCCAGTTCGCAGAGGTAAAAGCCATCCAACTGGCTTTAGACATCGCTGAACGAGAAAAGTGGCCACTGCTCTATCTCTATACCGACTCTTGGATGGTAGCAAATGCCCTGTGGGGATGGCTACGGCAATGGAAGCAGAGCAACTGGCAACGCAGAGGTAAACCCATCTGGGTTGCCCCATTGTGGAAAGACATTGCTGCTCGAGTGGAGAAGCTGGTTGTAAAAGTACGTCATGCAGATGCCCATGTACCCAAGAGTCGGGCCACGGAAGAACATGAAAACAATCAACAGGTGGATCAGGCCGCTAAGTCTGAAGTGGCTCAGGTGGATCTGGACTGGCAACATAAAGGTGAAAAATTTCTAGCTCATTTGGCCCATGATGCCTCAGGCCATCAAGGAAGGGACGCCACATACAAATGGGCTCGCGATCGAGGGGTGGACCTAACTATGGACACTATTGCAGAGGTGATCCATAAATGTGAAACATGCGCTGCGATCAAGCAAGCCAAGCGGTTAAAACCTCTTTGGTATGGAGGGCGTTGGTTGAAATATCAGTATGGAGAGGCTTGGCAAATTGATTATGTCACACTTCCACAAACTCGCAGTGGCAAGCGTTACGTGCTCACAATGGTGGAAGCAGCCACTGGATGGCTGGAAACCTATGCTGTGCCCCATGCCACTGCCCAGAACACTATCTTGGGCCTTGAAAAGCAAGTCTTGTGGCGGCATGGCACCCCAGAAAGAATTGAGTCAGACAACGGGACTCATTTCCGTAACAATCTTATAGACACTTGGGCCAAAGAGCATGGCATCGAGTGGGTGTATCACATCCCCTATCATGCACCAGCTTCTGGGAAGATTGAACAATATAATGGATTGCTAAAAACCACACTGAAAGCAATGGGTGGTGGAACCTTCAAACATTGGGATACGCATTTAGCAAAAGCCACCTGGTTAGTCAACACTAGAGGATCTGCCAATCGAGCTGGTCCTGCGCAATCAGAACTTCTATGTACTGTAGAAGGAGATAAAGTCCCTGTAGTGCACATGAGGAATATACTGGGGAAGACAGTTTGGATTATTCCTGCCTCGGGTAAAGGTAAACCCATTCGTGGGATTGCTTTTGCTCAAGGACCTGGGTGCACTTGGTGGGTGATGCAGAAGGACGGGGAAGTCCGATGTGTACCTCAAGGGGATTTGATGTTGGGTGAAAATAGACGATAAAATGAATTGAATAGTGTGATATTAATTGCTGAATAACCCTGTCCCTGCATACCATCATCGCTATGGTTGTCACATTGTACTAATGCCATTATATTAAGAATCATCCAGGTTAATGAAGAATGAACTTCGGCAGAATCCGAACTGATTCCAAACACACAGCAACTTCTTCGAGATCAACATCTTCAACCTGCAGACGGCGGCTGGATACACCAACTACGAGCTCCAGACACCACATGCAACAAAGACTACATGTCATTCGTTCTACCGACTGAGTGAATTCCACGTCATCTTTCCTGCCCTGAGAGAGTGCTACAACAGATGAAGACACATTTTGGAGGGATGACCCATGGCTAAGGGAATAGTATATATGTAAGGTTTGAGCATGACATGCATGGTATGGAATAAGGGGTGGATACTGTCCTGGTTTTAGCTGGGACCGGGTTAGCTCTTCTTTTTAGCAGCTAGAAGAGCTCCGTGTTTTGGTTTTACTCAGAGGCTCACTCTGAGAAGAATGCTGATAGCAAGTTGATGTTTGAGACTCCAAGGACTTTTCAGTGTGCCGGAGTGCAGAAACACGGCGGGATAAGGGGGGAGCATAGCTGGGACAAGGGGGACACGATTTCCCTTGTGATTTGTGGTGGAACTTAAGATTGAGGGCCGAACTGGCCAATTAGTATTCCATATCATGCAGCGTCATGCCCAGTATAAAAGTGAGGGTCAGCCGGACAGAAGGGCTTTTGCTCTTTTGCGCTTGCTGCGCTTTTGCTCTATTGTTTTTCCATCTTTTTCCCTCTCTCTCCCAGTACTCCCACTCTCGGAGTACTCTCTCTCTCTCTGCCCCTCTCTATTTCGGGGCCTCGCGTTCGTCCGGGATTGCAGCTTCGGGACGAGACGGTCTTCACATACGAGGGGGTGGTGAGCATCTACACTGTGTATTAAATCATCTGTATTAAATTGTTCTTATCTCAACCCACAGGTTTCCCGTTTATCCTTTAATTCTGTCGTGGTTTTAGGCTGATCCAGCAACTAAAACTCACACAGTTTCTCCTTCTCCAGTAAAGTAGAGAGGAGAGGAAAAAAAAAAACCAAAGGGACTGAGGGTTGAGACAAGAACAGAGGGAGCACCCACCAACCATGGTCCTGGGCAAAACAGACAGGGCTTTCTCAAAGCAAAACAGTTTATTAATGATTACTTAGAAGGACAAAGGGAAACAAAACCAATTACTTGAGAGGACAGAAAGAAACAAAACCAGATCTTAAAACCGACACCTTCCCCCTTCTCTTTCCCGGCTCTACCTCCTCCCCCCAGCAGCACAGGGGGCAGGGACTGGGGGAGTGCAGGTCAGTTCATTCCGTGCTGTTACTGCTGCTTCTTTCTTAAAGGAGGAGGAGTCCTTACACCCTTTTCCCCTGCTCCAATGGATCCCCTACCCACGAGGAAAAATCCACAAACTTCTCCAGCGTGAGTCCAGCCCACTGCAAACAATCCTTCCCCACAGATTGCTCCGGTGTGGGCTTTACCACAGTCTCGGATACTTAGGGAGTTGTAGCCACTCGCTCCGGCGTGGGTCGTCACGCAGACTCCAGATGCCTCTCTGCCTTGTCGTGCATCCCAACACGACCATCCTCAGGCTCAGGCATCTTCTCCCCACGGGCTGCGAGTGGGTCTCTGCTCCACCGAGGCCGTCCTGGTTGCAGGGGGCCGCCTGCTATCTCACCATCAGCCGCAGGGGAAACTCGGCTCCGGCACACCTCCTCCCGCTCCATCCTCACTGACCTGCTGTCGATGCGGCTGTTTCTCTCAGATCTCAGTCCTCTCCAGGTTAACTCAGCCCAGTGGGCACCCCGGGAGTGGGGTGCCCCCGAGTTCCCCAGCTGGCTCCGCCACCGCCATTCTCCATGGGCGGTGCCGGCCTGATGCAGGCAGCTGCCCGGCCGGGAGCCAGGGAGCGGGGGCAGTGCCCTCCTCCCTTCTCTGCTCGATCCTGGGCAAAGCACCTTTTCCGGTTCCTTTGTCCCGACTTAAATAGGGCAATTCGCAGAGGCGCCCTATTGGCTCAACCCCGAGGGGGATGGCAGTCTGATCCGGTGGCCAGAACTAAGCCTAACCCGGATCCAAAACCGGGGAGGTTGCAGGGAGCAAAATCCCTCTCCTGCCACCAGAACCACCCCCCCCTCCACATCAAACCATGACAAATTCTCTCCCTCATTCCTGGGGGTGGGGGAGGGGGAGTGACGGGCTGTGTGTGTTTGTGGGGGGGTTCAGCCTAACCCACAACACCAAGACAAGCTGAGAGCACCTGCAAAGCAGCAGAAAGGAATTGTAGGCACTCCAGCCAGGAAGTCAGACTCGTGTGGGGCCCAACTTAAACACCTCTATGCAAACACACGTAGCATGGGGAATAAACAAGAGGAGTTACAAGTGTGTACACACCTGCAGGGCTATGATCTTACAGGCATTGTGGAGATGTGGTTTGGATGGCCTCTATGACTGGAGTGTCAGAATGGAAGGATACAGGCTCTTTACGAAGGACAGGCAGGGGAGATGAGGAGGAGGGGTTGCCCTCTATGGCAAAGACCAGCTGGAGTGCATGGAGCTGCACCTGGGGACTGATGAGGAGTCAAGTGAGAGCTTATGGGTCAGGATTAAAGGAAGGGCAGGGACAGGTGACATTGCAGTGGGGGTCTGCAACAGGCCAGCTCATCAGGAAGACCAAACAGATGAGGCCCTCTACAGACAGACAGGAGCAGCCTCACATTCACCAACCCTGGTCCTCATGGGGGACTTGAACCACCCCAATATCTGTTGGAGGGACAACACAGCAGGGCATAGGCAATCCAGGAGATTCCTGGAATGCAATGATGATAACTTCCTTCTCTAAGTGGTAGAGGAACCAACAAGAGAGGTGCTTTGCTGGACCTTGTTCTCACTACCAAGGAGGGGCTGGTGGGGAATGTGAAGCTCAAGGGCAGCCCTGCTGTAGTGACCATGAAATGGTGGAGTTCAAGATTCTTAGGGTGGCGAGGACAGCGCACAGCAAGCTTGCTACCCTGGATTTCAGTTAAGCAGACTTAGGCCTCTTCAGAGATCTGCTTGGCAGAGTAACATGGGATAAAGCTCTGGAGGGAAGAGGGGCCCAAGAAAGCTACTTAATATTCAAGGATCCCCTCCTCCAAGCTCAGGAGCAGTACATCCCAACAAAGAGAAAGTCAGGCAGGAAAACCAGGAGGCGTGAGCCCTCTCTAGAAGGAAACAGGAGACCTGGTTATCCGAGATATGGAGAAGGCTGAGGTTCTCAATGACTGTTTTGCCTCAGACTTCAATGGCAAGTGCTCTGGCTGAACTACCCAAGTCCCAGAAGGCAAAGGCAGGGACTGGGAGAATGAAGAACCGCCCACTGTAGGAGAAGATCAGGTTTGAGACCATCTGAGGAACCTGAAGGTGCACAAGTCCATGGGACCTGAGGAGATGCATCCACGGGTCCTGAAGGAACCGGCAGATGAAGTTGCTAAGCCACTATCCATCATATTTGAGAAGCTGTGGCAGTCTGGTGAAGTTCCCACTGACTGGAAAAGGGGAAACATAGCCCCCATCTTTAAAAAGGGAAAAAAGGAAGACCCAGGGAATTACAGGCCAGTCAGTCTCACCTCTGTGCCCAGCAAGATCATGGAGCAGATCCTCCTGGCGACTATGCTAAGGCACATGGAAAATAAGGAGGTGATTGGTGACAGCCAACATGGCTTCACTAAGGGCAAATTGTGCCTGACTAATTTGGCGGCCTTCTACAACAGGGTGACAGTGTTGGTGGATAAGGGAAAAGCAACTGAAATCATCTAACTGGACTTGTGCAAAGCATTTAACACTGCCCCACACGACATCCTTGTCTCTAAATTGGAAAGACATGGATTTGACGGACAAACCACTCAGTGGATAAGGAATTGGCTGGATGGTTGCACTCCAAGAGTTGCGATCAACAGCACAATGTCTAAGCAGAAACCAGTGACGACTGGTGTTCCTCAGGGGTCAGTAATGGGGCCAGTGCTATTTAGCATCTTTGTTGGCGACATGAACAGTGGGATCGAGTGCACCCTCAGCAAGTTTGCTGATGATGTAGAGCCGTGTGGTGTTGTGGACACGCTGGAGGGAAGGGATGCCATCCAGAGGGACCTTGAGAGGCTGGAGAGGTGGGCCTGTGAGAACCTCATGAAGTTCAACAAGGCCAAGTGCAAGGTCCTGCACGTGGGTTGGGGCAATCCCAAGCACAAGTACAGGCTGGGCAGAGACTGAGATTGAGAGCAGCCCTGAGGAAAAGGACTTGGGAGTGCTGCTGGATGAGAAGCTCAACATGAGCCGGCAATGTGCACTGGCAGGCCAGAAAGCCAACTGTGTCCTTGCCTGCATGCAAAGCAGCATGGGCAGCAGGTCGAGGGAGGTGATTCTGCCCCTCTGCTCTCATGAGACCCCACCTGGAATACTGTGTTCAGCTCTGGAGTCCCCAGCACAAGAAGGACATGGAGCTGCTGGAACGAGTCCAGAGGAGGCCACAAAGATGATCCGAGGGCTGGAGCACCTCTGCTATGAAGACAGGCTGAGAGAGTTGGGGCTGTTCAGCCTGGAGAAGAGAAGGCTCCAGGGTCATCTTATAGCAGCCTTCCAGTACCTAAAGGGGGCCTACAGGAAAGCTGGAGAGGGGCTTTTTACAAGGGCATATAGTGAGAGGACAAGGGGCAATGGCTTTAAACTGAAAGAGGGAAGATTTAGATTAGATATAAGGAAGAAATTTTTCACTCTGAGGATGGTGAGGTACTGACACAGGTTGCCCAGAGAAGTTGTGGCTGCCCCATCCCTGGAAGTGTTCAAGGCCAGGTTGGATGAGGCTTTGAGCAACCTGGTGTAGTGGAGGATTTCTCTGCCCATGGCAGGGGGGTTGAAACTAGATAATCTTTAAGGTTCCTTCCAACCCAAACCTTTCTATTATGCTATGATTCTCCTTCTGGTACATCTGTTGAACAAAGTTTCCCCTCCATTTTCACCCCCACATGCAAATCCGCAAATGTGTGGAACGCTCTAGAGCAAAAGTGCTACAACACAAACCATCAGAATCACACAATGTTAGGGATTGGAAGGGACCTCAAAGGATCATCTAGTCCAATCCCCCTGCCGGAGCAGGGCCACCTAGATCAGATCACACAAGAACGCGTCCAGACGGGTTTTGAACATCTCCAGAGAAGGGGACTCCACAACCTCTCTGAACAGCCTTTTCCAGTGTTCTGTTACCCTTACTGGGAAGAAGTTCTTCCTCATGTTTAAGCGACACCTCTTATGTTCCAGCTTATATCCATTTCCCCTTGTCCTATCATTGGATGCCAGTGAGAAGAGCCTGGCTCCATCCTCTTGACAGTCACCCTTTACATATTTACATTAATGAGGTCCCCCCTCAGTCTCCTCTTCTCCAAGCTCAAGAAACCCAGCTCCTGTTGCTCACCAGCCTGGGCTGCAGCTCCAAAGATGCCATTGCATCTTCCACAGCCAGGAGGAGAAGCCTGCCTTTTGTAAACAGCATCTGTACCTTAGTTAATTAACTATATTGAATTCAAGCCAGCTCAGTAAAAATAATTGGATGCCATAATTCCCCCTTTTTGTTTTACAGTTTTTTGTTTTCAAAGGTGTTTTCAAGAGGGCTTTGCAGTGAGCAGAGACCCAGTCCACTCATTCCAACTCCAGCACACTTCCCTCCCACAAATATCACATTGGGGCTTGCGGCTTCACCTTGTTCACCAAAGGGCTCTCGCTCTGGAGTCCTCAGATATATGACACCAGGGTCACCAGTTATTGCTCACCAGCCTGAGCTGCAGCTCTAATGATACCATTGCATTTTCCACAGCCAGAAGAAAATGGCCTGCCTTTTGTAGGCAGGGTCTGTACCTTAGTTAATTAATTATATTCAATTCAAGTCAGCTGGGTGTCCCAGTTTTAGCTGGGACAGAGTTTTTTTTAACAGCCAGAAGAGCTCCCTGTTTTGGTTTCACTCAGAGGCTCACTCTGAGAAGAATGTTGATAGCAAGCTGATGTTTGTGGTTGGAAGTGAAACTCCAAGGACTTTTCAGTGTGCGGAGTACAGAAACACGGCAGGATAAGGGGGGAGCATAGCTGGGACAAGGGGGACACGATTCCCCTTGTCATTTGTGTGGAACTTAAGACTGAGGGCCAAACTGGCCAATTAGTATTCCATATCATGCAGCGTCATGCCCAGTATAAAAGCGAGGGTCAGCCGGGAAGAGGGGCTTTTGCGCTTTGGCTCTTTTTGCACTTTTGCTCTTTTGCGCTTGCTGCGCTGTTGCTCTGCTGTTTTTTTTTCTTTCTCTCTCTCTTTCTCTCCCTCTCTGCCCCTCTCTATTTCGGGGCCTCGCGTTCGTCCGGGATTTGCAGTTTTCGGGACGAGACGGGCTTCGCATACGAGGGGTGGTGAGCACCTACATTGTATTAAATCATCTGTATTAAATCACTCTTATCTCAACCCACGGGTTTCACGTTTATCCTTTCTCTCCCTCATTCCTGGGGGTGGGGGAGGGGGAGTGACCGGCTGTGTGTGGGGCGGTTCAACATAACCCACGACACTGGGTAATAATAATTGGATGCCATAAGCTCCCTCAGCCTTTCCCCATAAGGGAGATGCTCCACTCCCTTAATCATCTTTGTGGCCCTGCGCTGGACTCTCTCAAGCAGTTCCTTGTCCTTCTTGAACTGAGGGGCCCAGAACTGGACACAATATTCCAGATGTGGTCTCACCAGGGCAGAGTAAAGGGGGAGGAGAACCTCTCTCGACCTACTAAACACACCCCTTCTTATACACCCCAGGATGCCATTGGCCTTCTTGGCCACAAGGGCACATTGCTGGCTCATGGTCATCCTGCTGTCCACCAGGACCCCCAGGTCCCTTTCCTCTGTGCTGCTCCCCAACAGTTCAGTCCCCAACTTGTACTGGTACATGGGGTTGTTCTTACCCAAATGCAAGACTCTATGCTTGCCCTTGTTGTATTTCATTAAATTTCTCCCTGCTCAACTCTCCAGCCTGTCCAGGTCTCTCTGAATGGCAGCACAGCCTTCAGGTGTGTCAGCCACTCCTCCCAGTTTAGTGTCATCAGCAAACTTGCTGACCATGCACTCTATTTCCTCATCCAAATCATCGATGAATATGTTGAACAATACAGGTCCCAGTACTGACCCTTGAGGGACTCCACTAGATACAGGCCTCCAACTGGACTCTGTCCCATTGACCACTACTCTCTGGCTTCTATCCTTCAGCCAGTTCACAATCCACCTCACTACCTGATCATCCAGACCACACTTCCTCAGTTTAGCTGTGGGAGACTGTGTCAAATGCTTTACTGAAGTCAACATAGACCACATCTGTGGAGAAATCTTCTGGCTGCTGCAGCATCCTGTGAAAGTTCTTTCCCTGTGCAGGCTAACTAAGAAACACCTGTGGCTCATTACACTGGGAAAGTTGCCTTGAAACAGGTGCTGTAGCATTCGGCCAATCACTCTGGGAGATGGATGGTCAAGTGACCAATAGCCTTGACCCATCTAGTAAACCACGTGACTTCAGACTAATTAAGGTGGGGTGTTTACTCCTAAGAGTGAGGTGTTTCCTCCTGAGCTTTCGAGGAGTGTGGGTTTTCTATAGAGTAGAGCCTGATGCTTTCCCCTTCCATTGGAACATTGGTCTGCTTGGACCTGCCTGAAGCCTTCCTGTTGCGGCAACTGGTGATCCTGACATGATCTAGCCACAACTAAGGTCAGAAGGTATGTGTTTCCATACATGGGGCACCAAGGGGTGAACTCTAGATCAGAAAGATGGGACAAAGCTCTGCAAAAGAGAACATGATGTTTTCCTTCTTTAAATCTGTAATGACAGTTGCAGGTGCTAAAATAAGTGATGAAGCTCTCTGTGAGCCGCTAAATTGGGTGGTGGAACTTGAATGCCTGGCCAATCTTAACACCCCCTTTAGCTCAGAAGCATGGAAGCAGTTAGGGGTTAAGTTAATTTATGAAACAGTGCTTGGATGAAAGAACCTGACTGGCCTATTATGTATTTGGGGGATTGTATATGATGTAATGCAGAGAGGGACAATAGAAAGAAAGGAAAAGGAATCACCAGATTCTGATGAATCTGCAAGTGAAGTTTCTGAAGGGGATGATGAGTTATCTGAAGAGGGACTGACCCCGGACAGCATGGGTAGTGCACCAGTTGTGCCCCTGCTGTCCTCAGATACTGAGAAAGTCATGGGGACTGCACGGAGGCTTTACCCCTCCCTGTGAGATTATGTTCCACCCAAGTATCCTCCTCCCCACGATTTTACGATGCCGGCATACTCTTCCAGACAAGACAAAGTGTTGAAGTGTCCCCCACCTTTTGCCCCAACAGCTCCCCCTTTCTTTTCTGCATCACAGCCGGTTACTTCAGCCAATACAGCAGAACCTGTTCTTCCTACTGCTCTGCCCTTTGCCCCTCAACCAGGCCAGGCACCACAAGGACCGTTCCCGGGCATGGCACCCTGGTCTTCCGCAACTTCATGTCCTGCACCATCACCCATAGTGCCCGGCTGTCTACCACGGGCACAGATGGAGCAACCCCGAACAATGCATTTCATAATACACCAGGTTATGGCAGTATAGCAAGGAATGTCACAACAACTAACAGCATTAATGGAGATGTTGCGGCAGGTTACTGCTGCTGGATCCGTGCGGGGACAACCTGGGCTGGCCATGCCAACTGGCCCAGCAACGGCCCTGGAAGTGACGCCCAGCATGCCACTGACAGCTCCAGCAGTGGCACCTTCACAGATAGTGGTGCCGCCACAAGCTTCAGCAACCTGAACTGCATCTCCGTGGGTTGCTCCACAACTGACCACAGCCTCCGCCTCCACACCACCCATTGGCCCAGCGTCTGCACCCTGCCAGAAACCACTGGACACACCCCTGCCTGATGGTGTTTTGATGAACACACTGCAGGAAGCCGTGGCGACGGTCAGATGACAGCAACCAGTAACATGGCCGGCCCACAACCGTCCCTGGATGCTTCCCGAATGTAAGGTGACCGTGTGTCCAAAAAATTCAAAACGGTTTTGGGAAGAAGTCAAGAGGTGGGCTCTGGAGGCTGGGGATTGGGACCTAATAGAAAAAGTCGGTTGCCTGAAAAGGGACCTGAGCAGGTTGTTCAGGGAAGTAATGAACCAACAGAGGATCTTATCCAAGCCTTTCCGGTACAGAAAGCGCTTCCCAACTCAGGCCAAATTGATAAACACGAAACTATTGCCTGGAAAGTAGTCCAAGATCCGCAAACCAAAGTAGCGCAATATGGACTAGACTCTCCTCAGGTCATGCAGATTATCAGCATATTAAATAGTGACCTACTTTCCCCATTTGATATTAAACATCTAGGTCAGGTATTATTTCAACCTGTGCAATATACTGTCTTTGAGGCCAATTGGAGAAGAATGGCTGAGAGTGCTGCAGCTGGGAATATGCAGTTACCTCCAACTGACCCTAGATACAGAGCTCCAGCAGATGCTCTACTGGGAGCTAATGCTTTTGCCGACCCCGATTTCCAAGCTACATGGCATCCTCAAGTTCTTGAGCAAGCTCAAAAGATTGGCATGGGAGCCCTATTAAAAGGCATAGATATGGCTGCCCCGAAAACACGATATGTGAAGATATATCAGGGGCAGAAAGAAGATTTTTTTGTCCTTCGTAGAGAAAATTGCTGCAGCCCTCGAAAAACAGGTTGAAGATGAAACCTTGAGGCAGCTATTATGCAAGCAGCTGGCAAAAGACAGCGCCAGTGAAGAATGTAGGAAAATCATAAATTCTATGCCAGGGGAACCCACGCTTACAGAAATGATTGAAGCTTGTTTTAAGCTGGAATCCGAAAGTTATACATCTGCTCTGGCTATGGTTCTGCGGCCTATTCAATTCAAAAACTCTGATCCGGAACCGAAAAGACAACCTAAGAGGGAGAATAGACAAAGACAGACTAGACAAAAAAGAAGAAACAAGGATAACAGGAGACCTGCTCGCTGTATAAGATGCGATAAGCCAGGCCATTCTGCAAGATACTGTGAATCCTTGTACCATGCCAATGGTCAACCCCTGACACATTCGGGAAACTTCCCCAGGAGCGCAATGGGGATGTGCGCTCAGACAGAAATGTTTCCCCAGGGCATGGTACCAACTCAGGCTTACTCAGCCAGCTTGCAGCCAGCACAAAGGGATCAGCTGGGGTGGATGTGCTCACCGCAACAGCAGTCATCTTAGAATCCTGTTGTGTCTATAAGGTTCCCTTGGATGCATTTGGGCCTCTAGGACACGGGCTGAGTGCATTGTTGGTGGGAAGATCTAGTGCCACCATTCAAGGGATCTTTGTGCACCCAGGAATTATTGACGCTGACTTCACAGGACAGATTTGTGCCATGGTTTCCACACCCACCCCCCCGTTACTATTCTGGAAAAAACTCGAATCGCCCAACTCGTGCCTTTCAAATCATGTGTTCCTAAGGGAAAGTGACGAAGTCGTGAAGGTGGTGGCTTTGGTTCTACAGGACTTCCGCAAGTTTATTGGACCGCAGATATCTCCAGCCAAAAGCTGCAGATGACATGTACCCTAATCCTGCCAAATGCTCAGCCATCCAGGATTCAGCTCCGAGGTTTGATTGACACAGGGGCTGATGTGACAATCATCTCCTTTTC
The DNA here is from genome assembly GCF_009769465.1 of Tauraco erythrolophus. Classification (NCBI taxonomy): domain Eukaryota; kingdom Metazoa; phylum Chordata; class Aves; order Musophagiformes; family Musophagidae; genus Tauraco; species Tauraco erythrolophus. The sequence goes on along the minus strand of NC_141497.1, from coordinate 661,369 downwards.
TGCATGGCCTCCTATGTGGCCTTTAGCCCCCGTGGGGTCAGCCATTGCAGGACTGGGAGGAACCGCACAGAGCTATTTAAGCGAACGACCTGTGGTGGTGAAGAATGCAGAGGGTCAAACAGCTACAATTTGGCCCTATGTCACTACAGCTCCACTTAACCTCTGGGGGCAGGATGTCTTGGCGGCCTGGGGAGTACGTATCGGGACAAATTTTTGATGGGGGGCCACTGTACTGAAGGGCGCACAGTATCCTATGTTGCCTTTACGGTGGATAGCAAACGAACCCATCTGGCAACCCCAGTGGCCCCTACCGAAAGAAAAATTAGTTGCCCTTCATCACCTAGTTCAGGAACAATTACAACCGGGACACCTTGAACCTTCTACTAGTCCCTGGAATACTCCTGTCTTTGTAATTAAGAAGAAATCAGGAAAATGGAGATTGCTGCAAATCTCCGAAAAATCAATGCAGTAATGGAAAGCATGGGGGCATTGCAGCCTGGTATGCCCTCACCCACCATGATTCCAGCAGGGTGGGAAATCCTGATCATTGATTTGAAGGACTGTTTTTTCACAATCCCCTTACATCCTGATGACAAACCAAAGTTTGCCTTTACTGTACCTGCAGTTAACAATGCTGAACCTGCAAAGAGATATCAATGGAAGGTTCTACCTCAGGGCATGAAGAACAGCCTGACTATCTGTCAATGGTATGTTGCTCAAGCTTTATCTGGAATCCGCGAGCAGTTTCCTGAAGCGTACTGCTACCATTACATGGATGATATCCTGGTAGCAGCATCCACCCAGGACGAGCTGCTGAGGATACAGCCTCGGCTGCTCGCTGCTCTGCATTCTTATGGATTGCAAGTGGCTCCGGAGAAAGTTCAACAGCATCCTCCTTGGAAATACTTAGGAGTCAAAATTTTGGACCAAACTATACAACACCAAGAGGTGCAATTCTCGGGTTCTATTAAGACCTTGAATGATGCTCAGAAATTGTTGGGCATCATCAATTGGTTACGTCCCTATCTAGGGCTAACCACGGTGCAACTTGCGCCGCTTTTTAATATTTTAAAGGGGGACCCCAAGTTGAATTCACCTTGAAAATTGACTCCTGAAGCACGACAAGCACTAGAGAAGGTTCAACAGGCCATTTCTGCCCGTCAGGTTTACCGAATAGATCTCTCCATTGATATTAACGTTTTTATTACCACTCCAGATTTTCATCCTACAGGTATCATTGGCCAATGGAACAAACCCTTGCGTATTCTGGAATGGGTCTTTTTGCTGCATCAACCAAAAAAGACAGCATCTACGTTATTTGAATTAATTGCTTGTCTGATAATCAAATGCCATCAGCGGTGTTTACAATTGATGGCAGCAGATCCTGCAACAATTGTTCTTCCAGTACAGCAGGAACACTTTGAGTGGAGCCTTACTAACAGTGCTCCTCTCCAAAGTACGCTGAAAAAATTCTCAGGACAAATTGCATACCATCTACCTAGCCATAAATTGTTGCAATTGGCAAAATCGACGAGTTTTACCTTGCGGCCCAAAAATAGCCGAGTGCCAGTGCAAGGACCCACCGTCTTCACCGATGGGTCCAGGAAAGCTGTTGTTACCTGGAAGGAGGAATCTGAGTGGCAGGTGCTGGAAGGCCATGAGTCAGGCTCAGCCCAGTTGGTTGAACTAAGGGCTGTTGCCATGGCCTTTCAACGGTTCTCGCAGGTACCTTTGAATTTAGTCACCGATTTTGCTTATGTGGCAGATATAACGCAACGCTTAGATTGTTCGCTTCTGAAAGAAGTAAATAATGCGGCTCTGTTTTCTCTATTAAAAACTTCATGGTATGCAATTCAAGCTCGAGTTTACCCATATTATATTCTACATATTCATAGTCATACTAATTTGCCAGGTTTTATAACAGAAGGCAATGCCAGGGCTGACATGCTAGCTAACCCTGCATGGGTAGCACCTCAGCATGGTAAAATTGCACAAGCCAAGGCATCGCATAGTTTCTTCCATCAAAGTGTGCATACCCTGCAGAAACAGTTCTACTTAACGCCCACTGAGGCTCGGGACATTGTCAGTGCTTGCGCTGACTGCCACGGACTTGCGGCACCTCTGCCATCGGGGGTAAACCCCAGAGGCCTAAAGGCCCTGCAGCTTTGGCAGACGGATGTAACGCATATTCCTGAATTTGGCAGGTTTAAGTATGTGCATGTGTCTATTGGCACTTTCTCCTCAGCTATGTGGGTGTCTGTTCATACTGGGGAGAAAGGTCGCGATGTCATTGCCCATTGGAAACTCGCTTTCGTGGTCTTGGGCGTGCCTTTTTCTGTGAAAACCAGTCATGGCCTGGCCTATGTCTCACAGAAGACGTGGCAGTTTTTACAACTATGGGGTGTAAATCATACTTTGGGTGTTCCGCATTCTCCTACTGGCCAAGCCATTGTTGAACGCGCTCATGGCACTTTGAAGTGTGTTTTAGAAAAACAAAAAGGGGGAATGCATGGAGAAACCCCACAGAGTCGACTAGAAAAAGCGTTATATACAATTAACCATCTTACGGTGCCACTAAATTCAAATAATCCTGTTACTTTGAATCATTTTCTTTCATTGCAGTCTTTAGGCGAGACGCACCTGCCTCGAGCGAAAGTCTGGATACGGGACCTACTCACTAAGATGTGGGAAGGCCCATATGAGCTTATTGCTTGGGGTCGTGGGTATGCTTGTGTTTCCACAGATACTGGAATACGATGGCTACCCGCAAGATGCGTCCGCCCTGACCTGCGGCATCAGATACAGAACAGGCAACGTTCGAACGATGGCCAGAACGCCGATCATCAGTAGAATGATCCTTCTAATGGAAATAATGACATTGGCCATCAACCCGTTCCTTCTATGAGCAGAGACTAAACTTTAAGTCTCTGTTGGAGTCAGAATGTTAGAGCCCTTAAGGCTTTTTAGAATTAATAACTGAATGTATAACTGGTTTGCTAGATGTATCTCCCATGGCATTGCTGGAAAATCTCCCTGCCTGATTTAAACTAATCTTAAACAAAAAGGGGGAATTGTGGAGAAGTCTTCTGGCTGCTGCAGCATCCTGTGCAAGTTCTTTCCCTGTGCAGGCTGGCTAAGAAACACCTGTGGGTCATTACACTGGGAAAGTTGCCTTGAAACAGGTGCTGTAGCATTCAGCCAATCACTCTGGGAGATGGATGGTTAAGTGATCAATAGCCTTGACCCATCTAGTAAACCATGTGACTGCAGACCAATTAAGGCAGGGCGTTTACTCCTAAGAGTGAGGCCTTTCCTCCTGAGCTTTGGAGGAGTGTGTGTTTGCTTTGGAGTAGAGCCTGAAGCCTTCCCGTTGCATTGGAACATTGGTCTGCTTGGAGCCGCCTGAAGCCTTCCCGTTGCGACACACATCCACTGCTCTACCATCATCCACCCACTGGGTGATGTCCTCATCAAAGGCTATCAGGTTTGTCAAGCACGACTTCCCCTTAGTGAAGCCATGTTGACTGCCCCTAATGATCCTCTTATCCTTGATATGCCTAGAGATAGCACCAAGGAGAAGTTGTTCCATCTCCTTTCCAGGGATGGAGGTGAGGCTGACTGGTCTATAGTTACCTGGGTCTTCCTTCTTGCCCTTTTTGAAGACCGGAGTGACATTTGCTTTCCTCCAGTCCTCAGGCACCTCTCCTGTTCCCCGCGATTTAGCAAAGATGATGGCAAGTGGCCTGGCAATGACATCCGCCAGCTTCCTCAGCACCTGCGGGTGCATCCCATCAGGACCCATGGACTTATGGATGGCCAGGTTGCTTAACTGGTCCCTAACCAAGTCCTCATCAACCAGGGTAGACTCCTCCTCTATCCTGACTTCCTCAGGGTTCTGGGGTTCATCAGATTAGCCTCCAGCAGTATAGACTGAGGCCAAGAAGGCATTCAGTAACTCTGCCTTCTTCTTATCCTCTGTCACCAGGGCACCCTCCTCATTCACCAGTGGGCCTATATTGCCTCTGGTGTTAGTTTTACCTGCAGTGTATTTAAAGAAGCCCTTTCTGTTGTCCTTGACCTTTCTTGCAAGGTTTAATTCCAAGGAGGTCTTAGCTTTCCTAGTTGCCTCCCTACATCCTCTGACAGCAGACCTATATTCCTCCCAAGTGGCCTGCCCCTCCTTCCATGATCTGTACACTCTCTTTTTCCACTTGAGTTTTCCCAACAGTTCCCCATTTAACCATGCAGGTCTCTTGGTGCCCTTTCTTGACTTCCTACCTGTTGGGATGCACCGGTCTTGAGCTCGGAAGGTCCTTGAAGGCTAACCAACTATCTTGGGCCCCTTTACCTTCTAGTATTCTGTCCCATGGGATTTCTCCTAGCAATTGTTTGAAAATATCAAAGTTGGCCCTACTGAAGTCCAGGGTTCTAGTTCTGCTAGGTATTCCTGCCACATGAGATCCTGAACTCCACCATTTCATGGTCACTACAACCAAGACTACCCTCGACTTTCAGTGCTTCAACCAGCCCCTCCTTATTAGTGAGAATAAGGTCTGTAATAGACACCAATAACAGTATCGCACATGCCAGATTGTCCTTTAATTCGCGCCCACAAGCTCTCAACTTGCTCCTGATCCGCCCCTGGACAGAACTCAATGCACCCTAGTTGCTCCCTCACGTAAAGAGCAACTCCACCACCTCGCCTTGCTGGCCTGTCTTTCCTGAAGAGGACATAGCCATCCATGACCACATTCCAGTCATGCGAGCTGTCCCACCAAGTCTCAGTAATTGCTACAAGATCATAACCCCCTGATCGAACACAGATTTCTAACTCCTCCTGTTTGTTCCCCATGCTGCGTGCATTGGTGTACAGGCATTTCAGAGAGCCAGCTGAGCACGCCGATTTCACCCTAGGGGGGTGGGAGGCCTTATTCCCTGAGCCTGGTTTACTGAGCCTAGTTATATCCCTCTCCCCCTTCAAACCTAGTTTAAAGCCCTCTGGATGAGCCCCACCAGCTCATGAGCAAGAATCCTTTTCCCCTTTTGAGACAGCTGAAATCCCTCAGTTGCCATCAGACCCGTTTCTGTGAAAGCCTCCCCATGATCAAAGAAACCAAATTTCTGTTGGTGGCACCAGCCTCTGAGCCATCTGTTAATCAGGTGTGTTTTCCTGTTCCTATCTGTATTCTTTCCTGCCACTAAAGGGATTGAGGAAAACACTACCTGCGCTCCTGACCCTTCAACCAATCGCCCCAATGCCCTGAAGTCCCTTTTGATGGCTTTTGGACCTCTCTCTGTTACCTCATTAGTTTCGACCTGCATGACCAGTAATGGATAATAATCAGAGGGCTGTACCAGACCAGGGAGTTTCCTAGTGACGTCCCTGACCTGGGCCCCAGGGAGGCAGCAGACTTCCCTGTGAGTTGGGTCCGGTTGACATGTTGGCCCCTCTGTTCCCTTCAGAAGGGAATCACCTATGACAATTACCCTCCGTTTTTTTTTTTTTTTTTTAACAGAGCTTCTGAATAAATGACAACAAACCCTTTGGGGACGCCTCTGGGACAGACAGCAAGTGCAGCTACATTTGGGCTAGCTTCCACATGGCTTGCAGGGTGTAGCAGTGAGGATGAGCAGTAGGGACTTTGATGCAGGATACTCACACTAGATACTACTTGAATTGCTTATCTACACATTATTATTCTGGCTTCTCTCACTAAGTGAAAATCAGAGAGCTGTACCTTTCACTGCTTTTTAAGTCATATTTCTGGTTCCTGAGAAACACTGCTGGAATGATAAAAATGAACCATATATTCAGATGCAGATATAGTAGATTTAATTTTCACATTTCCATCCACATTTAAAGGCTGTGATATCTCTCTTGGAGGGAAGTACAAGATCATTTTGATTCCCATTTCCTTTATTTTGTTTAGAGAAAATTCCTGTTATCATTTAACAAAATACAATCCAGACTCATAGAATTTCAAAGCTCTTGTTCCTTCTCTGAAAAACTTAAGCTTGCAAATATCTGCATGACAGTATTTAATTCAACTCAAAAGAGGGAAATCCCTATGTGCAAATTACACTTGAACATACCTTGTCAGTCTTGTAGGTCTTCCTCTCCCTTTAGCATCTGGATGCACGTATTGTTTGTGAAGATCCGTGTAAGGCAATCTTTTTGACAACTCTATATTTTCCTCAAAAAAGCTAAAACATCTTTGATGGTTACTACTCCTTCTCATGCCTGTATTTGAAAATGACACAAACTGCCAGATGTATTGTAGCTGAGCTTTGCTTGTGCAAGACCAGGCAATGAGGAAGAAAGTGGGTATAAATTATGCTTGTGTTTCTTTGGTCCTAGGATGAGCTTCCAACAGTGCAGAGGCAGTAATGGCAGCTACAAGTCCCTGAGAGGTTGTGGCAGGCAAGCTACAAGACCCCATATGTTGTGAGAACCCATACTATCTAGAGGTATTGCAGGTCTTTTGATATAAACAGTTGCACCTGCTTTCTGGCGATGTTGCATGTCCAAAACAGTGGAGATGAACTGAATTGAATCCAGGATCTAACACAAAACTCTGTTAATCATTCCCAAACATTTAACATAATTAATCCTACTTGTCTGAATTAAGTGGAGTATAACAAGGAATTAATGCTGCTAAGCAAAAATAGAGATTTTTTTAAAAAATCCATTATTCTGTGGTATGTTCTCTGCTTAGCACCATTCAGAGGTAGTGCAGCATTATTAAGAAAATGTAAACAAGACCATTTCAACATTGCTTTGCAGAGTCAGGTCCATTCCCTGAAAAAAAAAAATCAGTGTATAGCTATGCACTTAGCTGGCATGTCCAGTTACTGAGACTGAACTACATGCATTTGGACAGAGTTTCTTGGTGGTTGGTTGTGGGTTTGTTTTAACTGTCTTTTGACATTGAGACCTAATCTCTAATCAGATTTATATTTGACCTCAAGATCCAAGATTTCTGTAATCAACTAAATTAAGTGCTTTTATCGACATCTGCAATTCTACAGAGAATTAAAGTCTGCAACAGTTTTCCATTCTTCTTTCCATGCAGTATTTCTGAAAAAGGCTTTGATTTTGCCTTTGAAATGAACCTCCTAATGAACACGGTGTTCAGAGAGTGCTGTTCAGTAGCCACTTCGGTACCAAATATAAAAGATGATAAAACAAATTGAGCTTTAGCCCCTTATTGATGATAAACATGAAGTTAGTCCCTAACCAGTAGAAAAATGAGCAGAAATCAGAAACCTTCCACAGCTGACAACTGAAAAGATACATCCCAAAGTATTAATCTTTAATTGATGCATTGTTCATTCTTGCAGGGTTTTCTTAAAGGGATTATCCTGGGAATGCCATCGATAGCATTAAATGATACTTATTTGCGTTACATCTGGTTTAGCCCTTTATATATTTATTATACCTGAAAAGATATTTTCTTAGAGATCTTGTAACAGCATTTCTGCATTATCAGTTCATTTTGTTCTCCTCTTTCCTGGATATATTAGCCAGGAAAACAAATTCCCAATATGTAACAGACAGATTAATTCACACATTTTACTTTGTCCGCATAGAAAAATGCAATTTCTGGATCATTGAGGCATATAGATTATGAACAAGACACTCCAAAAACTAACTATCCAGATATACTTAAAAAAATCTTTTATGTCAAAGTCAGGATTTCACAACATAACATGCTAATGCAAAATCCAGTAGCACCTGAAAGATTAAGGTAGCTGTTGCTATCACTTGCACAAACTTAGAAAAGATTTAAGAAAAAAATAAAGAGTGAAAGTACATTATCCAGAGAACAGCAAGTGTATTTCAAAATAAAAAGTGTATTTTTGATTTTTATTTTGTGAGGGTTTTTTTGTTGGGTATTTTTGTTAGTTTTTTAGAATCATAGAATTGTTTAGGTTGGAAAAGACCTTTAAGATCAAGTCCAACCTAGCACTGCCAAGTCCACCACTAAATCATGTCCCTAAGCACCACATCTTTTAAATACCTCCAGGGATGGTGACTCAACCACTTCCCTGGGCAGCCTCTCCCAATGCTCGACAACCCTTTCAGTGAAGAATTTTTTCCTCATATCCAATCTAAACCTCCCCTCTGGTGCAACTAGAGGCCATTTCCTCTTGTCCTATCACTTGGTACTTGGGAGAAGAGACCAACACCCACCTCGCTACAACCTCCTTTCAGGTAGTTGTAGAGAGCAATAAGGTCTCCCCTGAGCCTTCTTTCCTTCAGGCTAAAAAACCCCAGTTCTCTCAGCTGCTTCTCATAAGACTTGTTCTCTAGACCCTTCTCCAGCTTCATAGCCCTTCTTTGGACACGCTCCAGCGCCTCAATGTCTTTCTTGTAGCGAGGGGCCCAAAACTGAACACAGTAATCAAGGTGCAATGGGTAATTCTTTTTTTTTTATAAGACTGTAGTTGCCATATAACAAGTTATATTTGATGTGACTGCTCTCCCCTCCTGTGCAAGTTCACAGTCATGTTTTCAGGCTATGGTACTCAACACTGTTTTCTGGTATACATATTCCCATAGTTTCATCAACAATAGATATAATGCATAATACCTGTCTCTGGGAAAAGGAAGGTTTCAAACAGGCAAACTTTTATCTTAAAACAGAAGTGGAGAGGCTACAGTAGGTATAACCACCTAAGTATGAACTTTAGGTTGCAATTTCTAAACACTCACCTACTGTAAATAAACATTAAAAATACTATTAGCAATAGGATTTTATTTATATGTGCACATATGTCCACTTTATCCCATATTTATGTTTGATAACTGTTTGGGAATTCAAAGGTGCAGCCCTCAGCAATTGTATTATTTTTAAAAAGGAAAGGAAGCATATCTACTGAGAAAATAAATTCTCAAATATCAATTTCCAATTTTAAATTTAATTTCAATAGAAAAATAATAAAAATGTGCACATTTAAATTTTTTTATGTTCTGTATATACATGTGTGTACGTATACATAGAAATGCTCATGTACCACACCTATTCACAAAATTCAAGTGGAAATATTTCTGTCCACTATTTTCCCACATGTAAATGACATAATATATTTTAAAATTTCAATAATAATATCATTAAAAATAATATTACATTTATTCCATCATCAACTTTCTCTGGTTTTATTCTTTCTTCATCCTTATTATGTCCACTGAGCATTAACAGGACAGATTCTCCTTGCGCTTCCACAGATGTTATGTCAACTGAATGATGCTGACATCATATCAAGGACACATCTGGTTTACAGCACCACAAATGACAAGAGAATCAGGCCCAAACATTCCCAGGTAAATTAAAAACTGGTCATATCTGCTCATCTGGACCTGATGAAGATATACAAACCACTGTCTAAAATCCATCAAATGAAAACCATGTAGCTCACCACAAAGTTTTCAATCAGTAGCACGCTGAACCAAGCTCCTCCCCACTCCTTTAATAAATAAAATAGTTGAGAAAATACTGTAAAAATATGGAGAAAACTTAAACATTGTGTACACTACATACAGTATAATACATGACGGTTTAGCATTTGACCTAAACCATTTTCCTGACTAGTCAGAGGACACCTGATAAATTACTGGTGAAGAAAAAAACCCAGTATTTTAGAAATAAAGCATGTATTTCTGATATAAATGAGAAGCTGTGTGTATTATATGGTATATATACAGAGTACACACATAAAAACAAACTTATCTTTTCTAGTTTTGAATAGCAGTCTCTAAGTGGAGAAAATTGTGTTGTACAAATTTAATAAGCGGCTAGATTTCATGTTTAACACTCAAATTAATTTGGGGAGCAAAAAAAGTCAGTGCATGTTTCGAATTTGAAGTCTGACACTCATTCATACATTTTAAAAAAGCCCTCTTCAACATTACAAGCAATTTATTTCAAGAATGTACTTTGATGCAAGACACATGACACTTGGCTTACCTTTCAGAGAGTTGGTGTTTTTTTTAAATAAATCTGTTATCTGAAGAAATGTGTTTTTGTCAAAGATCTGTTAAAATTACATCAAAACAACTTTAAAACATGTTCACTGAGGATAATTGAATTTGATTTTCTGTTTTTAAACATCTAATTAACAGTTCAGAATATTGCCTGGTGCAGTTTCAATAAAGATTTGATATGAAAATCCATAAAAGAGTAAACATGTCTCCATTTCAATTTGTTATGACAAAAAGCTTATAGAAACAGCTTTCTTGGCTGGACAAGTTCAGTGTATGAGTAATCCCTTGAAATAGCTCTATGCCCTTAATGCAATCTGTAATAAACAATGCTTCCCATAAACCATTATTCACAAAACCCGAAATTCATGTGACAATCTGAAAAAGTCTCCTGCAGAACAGGTTAACAGTTAATTGAACATAGATAGTCAATATATGTATCATGGCCAGAAAACAATCAACTGGCTATTTCTTGTTACCTGTGCATGTCAAATCTTACATTTAAAATTTTCAGGGGATTTTAAACTTTTTTTTCCTGGGGGACTCACCTGCTATCATTGGTTGACTTCAAAATATAGTTAAGTGGAAGATAGTATCTCACTGTAATGACATGGAATTCATATGAAAAAGTAAACCTTACATTGGACGATATTGTAGAACACCAGAGTAAACTCCATAAAGAAATACAGTATCTTCCAGTATATATATATATGTGTGTATATATATATATATATAAAACAAAAAATCCCTCAACCAACCAACTAACTGAAAAACCCCAAAAGGAAAAACTTTATACAAGCAGTTATAGTAACTTTGTTTCAATTAAAGATGCAACTCTCTCTCACTCCTGGCAAGAATAAATTGGTAATGGCACTGCTGCTCCACAGCGGAAAGTATCCTGAGAAATTATTAAGAACAACAAGATACAGAACTGTCATCACTAAGTTCTTGCGCAAAACACAGCAATTAAATATCTTAAATAAACCAGAAGATAACATATATTATATCTATCACAAAAAAAGGAATGTGACCTGGGACACTGCTAATTATTCCATCACTGATAATTAGAAAAGGATTGCATTCAGTTACTGTTAATATCTTTCAAACTATCTATGGCCAATAATGTACAAGGAGGTAATTTGTCATTCAAGTTTGCTTGTTGCTTTTCCTTCAACTAGATACTAGTGGAGTTCTAAATTTTACATTGAAATATGACTCAAATTTGAAACAAACCCTCTCAGAGGAGCATTTTCTAATTTTGTGCAACTTTGATGCAGAGCCCAACACAGTCCTATGAAGAGAGACAGTGCATCTTCAAGCTGATTGGCACTGAAATTCCATTTTCTTTAGCTGCATTCTATTAGCTTGGCCAAGTTATCTCGTAACTCTGTTAGTTCAAATATTTTTCCATCAAGAATTTCTAAAAGTGTCTTCAAGTTATTGCGAAAAGCTTCTTGCTCATTGTGACTTTTCTCCAGACGTTGCTCTAGATCAAACAGCTGGCCTTCCAGATCTTTGTTTCGAATTTCTACTTCCTTCAGAGAAAATACATAACATGTTAATGTGTTGTCTGCAAACAAAAAGTAATCTAACCTCCTGCTGGTATTCATGTGCTATTTTTGTCAACTGGTTTTTGAAACAATTTGTGATCCTTTACAGTTTCCACTAAGCCAAAACCAGAACTCAAATTGTTATTAAGATTGTGTATGTAGTATCATTTCCTTCATATTTTTAGTAATTCATCTGAAGGACAGAAACTTTTGGACAGGAACAAAATTTACTCAGTGAACAATGGATGTGATATTCAGGTAATTTATCACTTCTATCATTGAGAAATATGCCACCTACTGAAAACAGCTTCTCAAAGGTTTACTTAAGTTCAAGTATTCCCTTATTTAGACTATATGAATTGTTCAAGTACACAGTTCCCATTAAATGATCTCATATAGAATCCAGAATACTGCTTTATGGATGGAAGAGTACTACCTTAGTCCTGTCTCACATTATAAGCCTTTTCATCCTGAAAATTAAGACAGAAACATAAACTAGCAAGACTGATATTAAGGTGAAATTGACTGTAACAAATTTAAATCAGCAAGTGCAAGCTGAACGTCTTGTCTTGTTGCACTGTGCCCCAGAGCTCCCACCTGCAAGCTCTGCAGTAGTGCAGCTGTGGGAGCGGGGAAAGCCTGCAAGCCACCAGTGCTGTACAGACAAGCTGTTCCCATACATCAGTTGGAAAGATGAATCAGCAGCACATTACACATAGCCGAGGGGATCTGAACCTGAGCAAGCTCAGCTCTTGTTCATGAGGAAGAGAAGCCCCCTCGTGCCAGCCAGCAGGAGGGGAGCACTGTCTGCTGGGACTCCTCAGAGCTCTGGCTTGTGTGTGACGGGAGAGAGGTCACGGCTGCTCTGCTAGGTGCAAACTGGATGCCCTCTCTTTTATCAAATTACTAATGTAGCAGTCATGTGGGTCTGGAATAGCATATTTGTCTCATTCATTGCATGTCTCATAAATTCATGCTGAATTTCATAATTTCAGTTATGAAAAACACTCTCAAAGGTAGCACAGGGACAGTGTATTTAATACACCATACATCTTGCACAGTTGTTCTCCGGAAAAGTGTATGGTGAATTCATATTTACATACATTAAAATTTTTTAAACTCCACTTACCTTTACAGTGGCTTTGTGCCACAAAGCTTTAATGGGCCTGCTCTGAGTTTTTACAACAACTAGTTTCACATAACCATAGGGTAGGCGATTTGGAAGCAGTCATCCCTCCCAGCACGAGCTTTCTTTCTGCCCTCCCACTCTCCCACTGTTTTTGTTACAATTCTTCTGTCTCCCTCAAAGCTAATGAATACATTCATGTTTACATTGGAGAGATCTCAGCTAACCATAAGAAACAACCTGAGCCATACAGAATATGTATTTGGGCAGTCAAGAGTAACAGGTATAAAATCATAGAATGATAGAATGGTTAGAGTTGGAAGGGACCTCAAAGATCATCTAGTTCCAACCCCCCTGCCATGGGCAGGGAAACCCTCCACTACACCAGGTTGCCCAAAGCTTCATCCAACCTGGCCTTGAACACTTCCAGGGATGGGGCAGCCACAACTTCTCTGGGCAACCTGTTCCAGTGCCTCACCACCCTCAGAGTGAAAAATTTCTTCCTTATATCTAATCTAAATCTACCCTCTTTCAGTTTAAATCCATTGCCCCTTGTCCTATCACTACACGCCCTTGTAAAAAGCCCCTCTCCAGCTTTCCTGTAGGCCCCCTTTAAGTACTGGAAGGCTGCTATAAGATCACCCCAGAGCCTTCTCTTCTCCAGGCTGAACAGCCCCAACTCTCTCAGCCTCTCTTCATAGCAGAGGTGTTCCAGCCCTCTGATCATTTTCATGGCCCTCCTCTGGACCCGCTCCAGCAGCTCCATGTCCTTCTTGTGCTGGGGACTCCAGAGCTGAACGCAGTATTCTAGGTGGGGTCTCACGAGAGCAGAGTAGAGGGGCAGAATCACTTCCCTCGACCTGCGGGCCAAGCTCCTTTTGATGCAGCCCAGGATACGGTTGGCTTTCTGGGCTGCCAGCGCACATTGCCGGCTCATGTTGAGCTTCTCATCCAGCAGCACTCCCAAGTCCTTTTCCTCAGGGCTGCTCTCAATCCATTCTCCGCCCAGCCTGTACTTGTGCTTGGGATTGCCCCGACCCACGTGCAGGACCTTGCACTTGGCCTTGTTGAACTTCATGAGGTTCTCACCTCTCCAGCCTGTCAAGGTCCCTCTGGATGGCATCCCTTCCCTCCAGCGTGTCCACAACACCACACAGCTGGACGTCGTCAGCAAACTTGCTGAGGGTGCACTCGATCCCACTGTCCATGGCATCAACAAAGATGTTAAATAGCACTGGCCCCAGTACTGACCCCTGAGGAACACCACTCGTCACAGGCCTCCACGTGGACATTGAACCATTGACCACAACTCTTTGAGTGCGACCATCCAGCCAATTCCTTATCCACTTAGTGGTCCATCCATCAAAACCATGTCTCTCCAGTTTAGAGACAAGGATGTAGTGTGGGACAGTATCAAATGCTTTAGATAAGTCCAGGTAGACGATGTCAGTTGCTCTTCCCCTATCCATCAATGCTGTAACCTCATCATAGAAGGCCACCAAATTAGTCAGGCAAGATTTGCCCTTAGTGAAGCCATGTTGGCTGTCACCAATCACCTCCTTAGTTTCTGTGTGCCTTAGCATAGTCGCCAGGAGGATCTGCTCCATGATCTTGCCGGGCACAGAGGTGAGACTGACTGGCCTGTAGTTCCAACTACAGTAGTTGCAACTCCAGCAACCGGACCCCCCCACACAGCCGGTCACTCACCCTCCCCCACCCCCAGGAATGAGGGAGAGAATTAAAGGAGAAACAGGAAACCTGTGGGTTGAGATAAGAACAATTTAATACAGATGATTTAATACACAGTGTAGATGCTCACCACCCCCTCTTATTCGCAGCCCGTCTTGTCCTGAAGCTGCAATCCCGGACGAACGCGAGGCCCCAAAATAGAGAGGGGCAGAGAGAGAGAGATAGTACTCCGAGAGTGGGAGTACTGGGAGAGAGAGAAAAAAAAGGCAATAGAGCAAAAGCGCAGCAAGCACAAAAGAGCAAAAGCAGCGAAAGAGCCAAAGCGCAAAAGCCCTTCTTTCCGGCTGACCATCACTCTTATACTGGGCATGACACTGCATGATATGGAATACTAATTGGCCAGTTTGGCCCTCAACCTTAAGTTCCACCACAAATCACAAGGGAAATCGTGTCCCCCTTGTCCCAACTATGCTCCCCCCTTATCCCGCCGTGCTTCTGCACTCCGGCACACTGAAAAGTCCTTGGAGTCTCACGTCCAACCACAAATATCAGCTTGCTATCAACATTCTTCTCAGAGTGAGCTTTTGAGTAAAACCAAAACACGGAGCTCTTCTAGCTGCTAAAAAGAAGAGCTAACTCTGTCCCAGCTAAAACCAGGACAGATGGATAAGGGAAGAGCAACTGGCATAGTCTACCTGGACTTATCCAAAGCATTTGATACTGTCTCACACGACATCCTCGTCTCTAAATTGGAAAGACATGGATTTGACGGATGGACCACTAAGTGGATAAGGAATTGGCTGGATGGTCACACTCAAAGAGTTGTGGTCAATGGTTCAATATCCAAGTGGAGGCCGGTGACAAGTGGTGTTCCTCAGGGGTCAGTACTGGGCCCGGTGCTATTTAACATCTTTGTGGGCAACATGGACAGTGGAATTGAGTGCACCCTCAGTGAGTTTGCTGACGACATCCAGCTGTGTGGTGTTGTGGACATGCTGGAGGGAAGGGATGCCATCCAGAGGGACCTTGACAGGCTGGAGAGGTGGGCCTGTGAGAACCTCATGAAGTTCAACAAGGCCAAGTGAAGGTCCTGCACATGAGTCAGGGCAATCCCAAGCACAAGTACAGGCTGGGCAGAGAATGAATTGAGAGCAGCCCTGAGGAGAAGGCCTTGGGGGTGCTGGTTGATGAGAAGGTCAACATGAGCCGGCAATGTGCGCTGGCAGCCCAGAAAGTCAACTGTATCCTGAGCTGTATCAAAAGAAGTGTGGCCAGCAGGTCGAGGGAAGTGATTCTGCCCCTCTACTCTGCTCTTGTGAGACCCCACCTGGAATACTGCATTCAGCTGTGGAGTCCCCAACACAAGGAGGACATGGAGCTGCTGGAGTGAGTCCAGAGGAGGGCCATGAAGATAATCCAAGGGCTGGAGCACGTCTCCTATGAAGACAGACTGAGAGAGTTGGGGATATTCAGCCTGGAGAAGAGAAGGCTCTGGGGTGATCTTATAGCAGCCTTCCAGTATCTGAAGGGGGCCTACAGGAAAGCTGGAGAGGGGCTTTTTACAAGGGCGTGTAGTGATAGGACAAGGGGCAATGGATTTAAACTGAAAGAGGGTAGATTTAGATTAGATATAAGGAAGAAATTTTTCACTCTGAGGGTGGTGAGGCACTGGAACAGGTTGCCCAGAGAAGTTGTGGCTGCCCCATCCCTGGAAGTGTTCAAGATCAGTTTGGACAAGGCTCTGAGCAACTTGATCTAGTTGAAGATGTCCCTGCTCATTGCAGAGGGGTTGGACTAGATGACCTTTAAAGGTCCCTTCCAATCCAAACTATTTTAACTGGAATACTTCCCTTACCTCTTGTTTGTAAACGAGCAAGTTAAAAATTACCGAGTTTTGGCCACTCGTCTTGAACAGCACAGCTGAGAGCAGGAAATACCCCTTGTTGCCAGGACCAAGAGAAAAATTAGTCTGTTTAACACTGAATAATATAGTTGCCAAAGCATTAAAGGAAGCTAATTGAAAAGAGTATTTGTAGATACAAAAAATTAAAATACATACTTGCTTATTACTACCCCACTGTTGCTATAATCGAACAAGCTAACTGATTATAATGCAGTTCATAAACTCTGTAGACTCTCCTTCGTTGACTCTTCTCCTGTGCTCCAAACAGTACTGACAAATATTACCCAGTGTAATGACTACATGGGTTCAAGACCCTCTGAGGCCGAGCAACTGCAGTACAGGAAGAAAAGTAAAATTCAAGGCCCTCTGAACTCTACAGGAATGACAGTCTTTTCTTTAGCTCACACAAAACCCATTGCTGTTTTTCCACGTTTGCTCATGCTTCCTGCTTCTTCTGTCACTGCTCCTCTTCTACTCACCAAATGCGTGGGCTCTAAGAAGTCTCCTTGCCACTGCTCTTACCCCAGAGATAATTTTTGTAAGTAGGCAACCCAGTGATGAAAGGGATCACTTTGGAACAAATCCATGGATATGTATATGGTTTTATTTCATGACATCTGGGCCTGAAAAGCAGCCCATTGGCCTATATCAAGCACTGAATATCATCTTTCAGTCCCTCCTCAGAGGCTCATAAACAGGAATTGTTCTGCTGTGAGTTGTTAGGTGGGAGCAACCAGGTAAAATCAAAAGCTTTATGTTAGATATAGGAACTTCTAACAATATTCAGCATAAGGTGTTTCCTTTTAAGTCTCCATTGCTAGTCCTTGCCCTGTATCTCTTCAAAACAAGAGAGTTCCCTTCTTTTGTTTAAACCTCCAGCTTGTGTACTGTCCTGGTTTTGGCTGGGACAGAGTCAGTTTTCTTTTCTTTTTAGCAGCTAGAAGAGCTAGCTAGGAGGAAGAGGAAGAAGGATATTATTACTTTTAATTTATTTTTTTATTATTATTTAATTGTTCTTATCTCAACCCATTATTATCATTATTTATTAATACATTACAATAATATCATTATTACTTTGTTTTATTATCAATAATATTAATTAATTAATTAATTAATAACTGTTCTTATCTCAACCCATGACATTCCCCTTTGATTCCCTTTTCCCCTTTGATTCTCTTCCCTATTCCCTGGGGTGTGGCGTTTAGTTGCCAGCTGGGTTAAATCACAACATGTACTTTATTTATATTCCATTCTTGATATCTCTTTCCTAATCCATATACATTTAGCTTCCCCAAACACTTCCTCAGATATACTTTCTCCCATACTTCCTTCTGTTTTATTTTCCCTAAGCTGTGCTCAACATATATAATGACTTATGGCAAGCAGAAGACGCCACCTGGCGGGCATTGTTGCCAATTACACCGGTTGCTTTTTTCCTTTGGAGAGTCGATACACTTTCCCCTCCCCCTCCAGACCATTTACAAAAGCTTTTGACAATTTCGAATATCCTTGGGAATATCAGACCTGTATGATCTTGTTGCTAGGTCTCCTGAATGTATGTCTAATTATGTATATAATTAGGGTTAATTGATTATTTAGAAATATCATTCGATTAGTTACCAGTGTTACCCCAGCTACTACCTCAGCCCCTGCACCAGATGCCACTGCTACTCCAACCCCTTCAACAAGCACTATGGCTACTCAAACTCCGGCTCCTGCTACAGTTGTTTCACCCCCATCTGTTACTGGTGCTCAGCACAAATGCAGGCACTCTACTCACATTCCTGCGACAGGCACTGTGGCTACTCAAACTCCCACAACAAGCACTACAGCTACTCAGATGCTGGCGACTGCTACACTTACTCAAACCCTGATGACAAGTACTGTGGTAACTCCAACTCCTTTGACAGGTACTGTGGCTAAACAAACCCCAGTGACAAACACTGTGGCTACTCCAACCCCCCAACAAGCACTGCAGCTACTCAAAGCCCAATGGAAAGCACTGCATAGTCCATGCCGTTATCAGTTGCCCCCATACAGAAGAGGAAACGGACATGAAAGTCAGCCCATTTAGAAAGGGATGAAGAAGGTTCTCCTAAGAGGGAAGAGAGGAGGCAAACTAAAGCAGGATGTTCTGGTTTTGACTGAGACAGAGTTAGTTGTTCTTTTTAGCAGCCAGAAGAGCTCTGTGTTTTGGTTTTAATCTGGGATTCGCTCTGAGAAGAATGCTGACAGCGCACTGATGTTTATAGTTGGCACTGAGACAGCCAAGGACCTTTCAGCTTCCCGTGTTTTGCCAGTGTGCAGGAGCACAACAGGCTGGGGGGGAGCATGGCCGGGACAAAGGGTCTACAACTCCCCTTATGAATTGAATTTAGGATTGAAGGCCAAATTGGCCAATGGAGTGTTCCATATCATGAAATGTCATGCTCAGTATATAGATGAGGGTTGACAGGGAAGAAGCTCTGGCTCTTCCAGGGTCTCTCTCAGACTCTCAGTCTCTCGGAGTTCTATCTCTCTCTCTTGTTCTCTTTTCGGGCCTCTAACTCATCTGGGACTGTGGTGTCAAGACGGGACAGGCATTGATCACCGGATGGTGAGCAATTACATCGTGCATCACTTGTTTGCGTATATTATCTTTTATATAGATATATACTCATATATTGTTATTTTATCATTATTACTTTAAAATTATTATTATTACTATTATAATTATAATCATGAACAATTTGTTCTTATCTCAACCTACGACCCTCCTTCCCTTTTCCCCTTTAATTATCTTCCCCATTCCCCAGGGGTGGGGAAGAGTGAGCGAGCAGCTGTGTGGCCTTTGATTGCTGGCTGGGCTAAACCACAACACAGATCCATCATGAGAACAGGAGGAAGAGGAAGAAGAACTCCCCACTTCCCCCTAAGGAAGAACTCAGCAGAAGGGAGAGAAAGATCTCATAGATGAGACGATAACCACCCAATCTCTATCCCTGAATGAACTGCAAGACATTCAAAAAGATTACAGATGTCATCAAGGTGAGCACATTGTCATCTGACTGCTCAGATGTTGTGATAACAGGGCCAGTAGCCTGGATTTAGATGGTAGAGAAGCCAGGCAGCTGGGATATCTCGCTAGGGATGGAGGCATTGATAAAGCGATTAGGAAAAGGACACCAGTCCACAGCCTCTGGAGACGGCTCCTGGCAGGTGTAAGGGAAAGGTATCCCTACAAGGAAGAGATTTCATGTAATCCAGGCAAGTGGGTCAACATAGAGAGAGGTATTCAGTACCTGAGGGAACTAGCTGTGGGAGAGATGATTTATTATGACCTGAGAAACGCGCAGTTACACGAAGATCCTGATGAAGTCCGGTGCACACAATCCATGTGTCGGAAGGTTCTACAGAGTGCACAACCATCATATTCTTCCTCACTGGCAGGAATGAATTTAGGAGAAGATGCACCAACCATGAGTGATATGGTTACTCAACTCCAGCAATATGAAGAGAGTATTTCCCTATGGGCCTGCATCTTGGCTGTGAAGAAACCACCAGAATCCTGTCTGAAAAAACATCTGAGAAACTGTCCTAGGAGTTCCCACAATTTAAAGAAGAAAAGTTCTGCTCCCCACCTGCACAGATCAGTATTTCAGCTATTAGAAGCAAGCGGTCCCCTGCTCAAGAGAGATGGTATACACTATGAGGCAGGCTGTGGTTTTATCTGTGTGATCATGGAGAAGACATTAGAAGGTGGGATGGAAAACCTACCTCGGTACTAGAGGCACAGGTACGCCAGTTGCAAGGAAAAACAACCAGAAATAGGGATTTTTTTCTGGTTCTTCCAGGAAAGTTGTTGCTCCAGTCTCCAGTGAGCAGTTTCCCAGATCAAGTGGGAGAGCTAAACCTACCGTCATTCCTTTCCTTGTTCCTAATCCTTTTGATTTTTCTGCACAAGAAGTGAGTTATGGATATGATGACCAATATTAGAGGGGCCCTGCCTCCAGCCAGGTGGAGGAAAGGGACAATCGAGTTTACTGGACTGTGTGGATTCGGTGGCCTGGCACATCAGGCCCCCAAAAGTAAAAGGTTTTAGTGGATGCTGGTGCCCAATGCACCCTGATGCCATTGAACTTTAGAGGGGCAGAACCCATCTCTGTTTCTGGAGTGACAGAGGGGTCCCAACAGCTGACTCTGTGAGCCTAACTGGGAAGCAGTAGCAAAAATGCCCCATTGCGACTGGCAATGCCCTTGGCATAGATTATCTTAAGAGAGGGTATTTCAAGGACCCAAAAGGGTATCGGTGGGCTTTTGGCATAGCTGCAGTGGAGACAGAGGAAATCAAGCAGCTGTTTATTTTACCCTGTCTCTCAGAAGATCCTTCTGCAGTGAGATTGCTGAGGATTGAAGAACAAAAGGTGTCGATTGCTACTACAACAGTGCACCGATGGCAATATCGTACCAACCGAGACTCTCTGATTCCTATCCATAAGTTGATTCATCAGCTGGAGAGTCAAGGAGTGATCAGCAAGACTCACTCACCTTTTAACAGCCCCATATGGCCTGTGCATAAGTCCAAAGGAGAGTGGAGACTGACAGTAGGCTATCACGGTCTGAATGAAGTTACGCCACCACTGAGTGCTGCTGTGCCAGATATGCTGGAACTTCAGTATTGTATGGATCATCTGGCTCACAGATCCAAATCAAGTTTCTCGGCAATGCCCAGCACACAGGCGACTCAATGTCTAGCACACAGGTGACACAGGGGGGCTGTAGAAGCAACCCAGCTTTGTATTGCATTGAGGCAGAGACGACCCACGGGGAGCTGTGTAGATAGCTCAGTGTCATGGTTTGATGTGGGGTGGGGGAGGTCCGGGTGGCAGAAGCTGCCCATCAGACTGGACTCCCATCCCCCTCGGGGCTTGAGCCAATCAGTGCCTCTGCGAATTGCCCTATTTATGTCGGGACAAAGGAACCGGAAAGGTGTGCCTTTGCCCAGGAGCAAGGAGAAGGATGGCCGCTCCGTCGTCGAGAATGGCCCTGACGGAGCCGCTTGGGGAACTCAGGGAGAGCTCTGCTCCCGGGGCGCCCACCGGGCCGAGTTCACCCAGAAAAGACTGAGATCTGAGACAAACGGCCACACAGATCATCCAGGTCAGTGAAGATGGAACGGAATGTGTGCCACGGTTGAGTCTCCCTTGCAAGCGGCCCCTTTGCAACCAGTCCTCGGTGGAGCAAGCAGAGACCCACTCGCAGCCCGTGGAGGATCCACGTTGAGAAGAGATGCCAGAGCCTGAGTACGGTACGCATCTAGAGTCCGTGGGACAACCCCCGCCGATGGGGAGGTGTTTCGTTAAAGGAGATGCCTGAGCCTGAGACTTGTGAATCATGGGCACAGGTCGAGGTGCATTTACGCATCTAAGTCTGTACGGAGACGCATTTCAGGTCGATATGACAACCCACGCTGGAGCGCGTTTAAAGTCTGTATGATGACCCACGCCAGAGCGAGTGGCAACAACTCCTTAAAAGTCCAGGACTGGTAAAGCCCGCACTTGGGGCAATCCGATGGGGTAAGGATTGCCTCAGTGGGTGGGACCTCACGCTTTTCCTGTGAGTAGGGGATCCACTGGAGCAAGGGACAATGATGTAAGGACTCCTTCTCCTTTAAGAGAAGCGGCAGTAACAACGTGGAATGAACTGACCTGCACTTCCCCATTCCCTGCCCCCTGCGCCGCCTGGGGGAGGAGGTAGAGCCAGGAAGAAGAGGCAAAGGGGGGGAGTGGTGTTGTTTTTAAGATCTGGCCTTGTTTTCTTGTTATCCTCTCAAGTAACCGTTTTTGTTTGCTTTTCTCTTTGTAGGTAGCTGTTAATAAACTGTTTTGCTTTAAGGAAACTGAGCCTCTTTTGCTGGGGACCGTGGTTGGTGGGTGCTCCTCTGTTCCTGTCTCGACCCTCAGCTCTTTTATTATATTTTTCTCCTCTCCATTTTACTGGAGTGGGAGAGCTGCGTGGAGTTTAGTTGCCGGATCGGTCTAACCCACGACACTCAGCCCTGAGTTGTCTGATGAGTCAGTGCTGCATTATACGAAGAACCAAACTTGATTTGAGCCTTGAAATCGCTTAACAAAGAATATGCCCTGAGTCTCAATTCAACCATTGTCCAGTTGCTTGAGATAAGGTAAAGGGAAGCTGGAAGGTTTCTGCTTTATGTACTCAGACAACTTAGTGTATTCAGACTGTGAAATGTGTTCATTTGATTCGTGTCAATATGGGACAATTGATGTACAAATAGACGGCCAGGAGTAGGATGTGCCTATTCAAGATAAGTGATTGTCTTAGTTTAAGATCTCTGTGAAATGCAAAAACCTGAACCTGCGAAATGCCTCATGATGCTGTTAACCACCAGAGTGATACACAGAATGCTCTGTCACTACAGAGCAGAGAACTCTGGTGACAGTTCATCATGATGCAAAACGAGATAAAAGGAAATTGTGAAAAGTAGAAAAGGATGGAGAGCATAAATGTTGGGAAGCACTCTTTAGATGGTCACCTTCCGCTTCAGGATTTTTCAGTCATTTAAAACATCCTGTTATAATACTGTTAATAGCTACAGCTGCTTTAATATTGGTACTAACACTGCTGTATATATGGGTTTGGCACATGATTAAGAGGGTATCTTCAATGCACAAAGTGTTATATCAATCGGGAAACTTACGCAAGTAGAAGAATTTACTTGATTTAATAAAAAGGGGGAACTGATGGAGGGAATATAGGAATAGACATAAAATCACGTAAGACTATATATTAGTTATTGTTTAGATATTAAATACTAACTGCTACATTAACTGTTGCTGTGAAATGTTAGAAGTTTTGAAATACTAACTACCCAAGGAGGAGGCTAGTGAGAGAGATAAAACAAATGCCAGCAAGGTTGTAACTCATGACCCACACATCTGTAGGGAGGAAGGGAGACAAAAACTAGCCTATGTGAGAAAGATAAGGACTAACAAGAACTAACATTTGTCTTCAGACAGTGATAGGTAGGAGACAACCAGATGTCCACTCAAGGACAGGCCAGGCTGGAACCAGTTTGACTCTGCAAGCTCAGCCAAATCGGGAATTTTAGGGAAGAGGTGAAAAATACACAGTGAGGAAGACCTCCGGCCTTCATCCTGAAGACCCCTGCCCACGACCACCAAAAGGCGTGTCAAGGAGGAGCCTGAGGCGGGGACTATGGAAATGATCTCCTGGGAGAGACTGCCCTTTTGGGGAGGGGGTTATGAGTATGTCTGTATAAATACAAGAAAAACTGCTACGGCAGGTGTGCGTCTTGGTGGAACAGAGATTCCCGGTGCACCCAGCACTGTTTGCTTGCTTTTATTCGCCTAATAAATTGTAAACTTTAATTGGAGTTCTGTTTGGGACTTACTCATTTATCGCAAGACGATCGATAAGGGGAAACTCCCTTTCACACTCCCAAAGACCCCCTCAGGCATAGTTCCTACACAGTCATGTAAATCAGGGGCTAAAAGCCCTATGATTTGGGTTGGGAATCGGGAGCTGCTTCTCCAACTACACAGCTGGTCTGTGAGGAGATTCTTCCCCCCCTTGATCGGGACGCCGGCCAAGGTAACTTCCCTGGGATTGAGAGCCCTTACCTGAGGGGGTAAGTGATTATTTAGCATGCTTTAAGTCTGTGCGCTTGTGTGTTTTAAGTCTAGTGTGTTTGTGTGTTCTCTCTCTTTTGTGTGCTGCAATAGTACATTCCGTGACTCTCTTGTGTGTTGTGATAGTGTATTGTAATAGTGTATATCTTGCTTTTAAAATTGCAATAGTGCATTCCTCCATTGTATCCATAAGAACCTGTAATAGTGACGTACTGAATCTGCAAGTGCAGTTCAAGCGAATTGTTATCTTGGACCTTGCAGTTAAACCTGTAAGCGCAGTGCAAATAAACCATTTGCTTGGACCTTGTAGTCTAGTCTCTTTTCGTCGCAAGTATGAACTGGAGGCAAAGGCAGCCAAGTGGTATGCCACAATTGATATCACTAATGTGTTTTTCTCAGTTCTCAGTTACACTGTGCATCACTTGTTTGTATATATTATTATCATTTTTATTATTATTGTATCATTATTATTTTAATTTCATTTTTTAAATTATTAAATTGTACTTATCTCACAAGTCTCCTTCTCTTTTCCCCTTTGATTCTCTTCTCCATCCCCTGGGGGTGGGGAAGGGTGAGCGAGCAGCTGTGTGGCGTTTAGTTGCCAGCTAGGTTAAATCACAACATGTACTTTATTTATATTCCATTCTTGATATTTCTTTTCTAATCTATATACGTTTAGCTTCCCCAAACACTTCCTCAGATATACTTTCTCCCATACTTCCTTCTGTTTTATTTTCCTTAAGCTGTGCTTAACATATGGTGTAGTGGAGGGTGTCCCTGTCCATGGCAGGGAGGTTGGAACTAGATGATCTTTGAGGTCCCTTCCAACCCAAACCATTCTATGATTCTATATATAATGACTTATGGCAAGTAAAACTAACTGAAATATGCCATGAGCTGTTGCTTTTAATTTTTAGAAAGCACTTCTTCTCAAACTTTACATTTGGTCCTTACACATATTTACCCCAGATTAGTATTACTGATTTTTGCAATAGTGTCGCATTACAAGTTCATGTCCAGCTCATGTGCAGTGTCCTATTAACAAGTCAGTGTACCTTACAACTGTTGCTTCTTGATGAGATGAAATGGAGAGGTGTCCATGTGAAATAATCTGTTCCCCCAGTTGTGTTGTTACTGATACTTAGAATTTTTGGTAATTAAAGTTTAATCAATAGTTTTAATTATAAACTAGTTAGTAGTTGATTTTAATAATATAGAATTATAAGAAATCTTTTAATGAAAAGTGTGCTCATATAGTAAACACATGCTGCTATGAAACTGCTGCTATGAGACTTCTATAGCCCTGTACCAGGACCAAAGGGATCGGTCAGAATCATCCAGCAAGGACATGTAGTACAAAGCACAAGTTGATTTGTAAACTGATTTATGATACCTACATAGAACTAGAAGAATGCATGTAGCTATCGAGATCTAGATTAATGAAGATGAGGAAAGCCAACCGTAACGGTTTCATAATGGTCTATGGGTACCTGCCAGAAACCGTGAACTTAAGCAAAAGGTAATTCCGGCAGGGGGAGATCGCAACCACCAACTCACAGACCACCTACCTATATTGCACCCCAGACTCATTTCTCGATGATTCTAACTTTGATGGCACAGAATCAGAAATGGGAGGAGAATATGCTAATGATTTTCGGGAATTTATATGTTTATGTATGATTTACTAATGGATTTGCATATGTTAGCTCTATATAAGAAGTTTGATTTCGGTGCAAGGTGCGCACGCTAGGAGGAGATATCCCCCGTGCACCTGGCGCTGTAATAAAGAAGTGTCTGCTTATCTACATCCCATTGGTGTTGATAAGTTTCTGATTCCGGATTTTCGGTAACAGTTTTGGCGACCCAGATGGGACCTCGCTGAAGGAGACCGGAGGAGTCGGGGACCTGATCGGTTCCAGCCGGCACCAAGGATTTCTCGGGGACACCGATCGATCCCCGATCCGTAAGGTTCTTCGCGACGTCCCCTGGATTTTGGGTAAGACACTTCTTTCTTTTGTTTCAAACGAGTGGGTTTGAGTCCCACCGTTGTGAGTGGGTTTGAGTCCCACCACATAGAGGGGGTTCGAGTCCCGCCTCTGGAAAGTGGGTTCGAGTCCCACTGCGAGTGGGTTCGAGTCCCCTCGCTGTAGCCTGCCTGTCAGTCGTGGCGAAAGCCGCGCAGGGTTGGGCAGAGGATCCTCGTGGAGTGGAAGCCTGGGCGTCTGCCCGTAAGCCATAAGCGAAAGCTATTGCAGGGTTGGACATAGCGGAGACTTGGAACCTATATGCTAGCTATAGTGTTCTATAAGTTGTGCCTCTAACGTAAGTTAGAAGTTTTCTTGTGTGTTATATCGTGGAACCGTTTATCTTGACCGAGTACTAAGGTGCCGAGTTTGTGTTTATTGTGTTACATACGTGTGCTCAAGGTAATAAATTACAGAACTGTGTGAGTGTGACTGTGAGAGAGAGACGTGCAGTTAAGCAAGAAGTGAGTGCGGGGTCCGGATTTGTGGCTCTGCTATCCCGTAAGGGGTGCAGTTGAAGAAAAACAGTGTGACAGATTTGAGTGATTATATATTGTATTAACAGTTATATCATGGCATCTAAGTTAACTCATTTGTTTAAAAGTAAAAGTATGAGTAATTTAGCTGCAAATGACAAAATTCCGAAAACTTCTCCGTTAGGGTGCTTATTAGCACATTGGGGAGAGATAGGAGATGATTTGCGAAAGAACAAAATGATTGAATATTGTAATCAGTGGTGGCCGTTGTATACGTTAGAAGATCAAGAAGTATGGCCTGTGAATGGTACTTTGAATTATAATACTATTTTTCAATTAATGCTGTTTTGTAGAAGGGAAGAGAAATGGGATGAATTACCTTATGTAGATTTGTTTTTCTATTTGAGACAAAGAAAAGATTGGCAGAAAGAGTGTAAACTAGCAGATGGAAAAGGTTTGATAATGGCTGTTGCTACAGGGAATAAAAAGGAGAAAAAGTGTTGTACAGTGTGTGAAATTGGGAAGGATTGTTTGAAAAAGAGGATTACTTCTGAAGTTGATGAGGGACCAGAAATAGACATATCTCCTCCTAGGAGAGAAAGAAATCAGGGTCGAGAATATCAGGAACAGATGCAAGAACCAGAAAGCAGTGGTATTGAGGATGCCGAGGAGGGTCCCTCTGAGATTGTAATTCATACTCCTGTTTCTCGGAGAACCCGACAGCAGGCACACACAACAGCTCCCCTGTGGCAGGGAGCTGGCAACGATGGGCCGGTATATGTAAAGGTGCCTTTTTCAGTTACCGATTTGATGGCTTGGAAACAGGCAGCCGGACTTTATAGAGAAGATTCTGAAAGAGTAGGAAGAGTGGTGGATACTATAATTAGAACACAGGACCCAGACTGGAGTGATTTGCAGGTGGTCTTAGATAATTTATTGGATGATACAGAAAAGCAAATGGTGTTGAAAGCAGGTAGAGCACAGGCTGAAGCGGCAGTTCTGAATGAAAATATGACTGGAACTTTAGAACAGAATTTTCCATCTGGGGATCCGCAGTGGGATCCAAATAATGTGGAGCACAGACAGAGATTGAGACGGTATCAAAAATGGATTTTGTATGGAATTAAACATGCCATGCCTAAGTCTTTGAATTGGTCTAAATTATATGAAGTAAGGCAGGACAAAAATGAATCTCCCTCAGTGTTTTTAGAAAGACTAAAGGAAGCTGCCAGAAAATATACTGATTTAAAAGTGGAAACTGAGGCAGCACAAATACAATTGGCTTTGATTTTTATGGGACAATCAGCACCAGACATAAGGAAGAAACTTCAGAAATTAGAGGGAGAAGACTCTAGGAGTTTGAATAAGATGATGGAAGTAGCCTGGAAGGTGTATAACAATAGAGAACAGGAGGAAAGAAAGTCTCGGGAAAACAGGCTGCTAGCAGTCATGACAGGAACAGTGAATAGAGGACGAGGCAGAGGAAGAGGTTCAGGATTCGGTGGAAGAGGAGGATTTGTGAACGGTGGTGGCAGGAATTTTAACACTCCCCTAGGAATGAATCAGTGTGCTTTGTGCAAGGAAGAGGGACATTGGAAAAGAGACTGCCCTAGGAGGGGAAGTGCTCAGCAAGAAATAGCTAAAATCATGATGCTAGATGATTGAAGGGGACCGGAGGGCAACCCAGCTGAGCCTCTGGTTGTAATTAAGCTGGGAGAAAAAGAAGTTAAATTTTTAGTGGACACTGGAGCAACATTTTCAGTATTAAACACCTGTAAAGGAAAAATTGGAACAAAAACGGCAAATATTATAGGGGCCACTGGGAAAGAGGAAAGCAGACCATTCCTGAAACCCCTGGATTTAAAATTTGGGAAAAAGGTAATCACTCATGAATTTTTGTATGTACCCGAATGTCTGGTACCCTTATTGGGAAGAGATTTATTGTCTAAATTAAATGCTCAGATCAGTTTTGAAGAAGGAGAGATTCTCTTAAAAATACCAGAAACAAGTGAAATTCTGATGATCCAAGAAACAACTGAGGGACAAGAAATTCCTTCAGATGTAGATTTGGCCGTGATTCCCACAGTATGGGAAACGGATATACCTGGCAAATCAAAACTGGCAGAGCCTGTTAAAGTAGAATTAAAAGAAGGAGCAAAACCAGTCAAATTGAAACAATATCCAATTAAACCAGAAATCAGACAGGAATTGAAGAAATTAATTGACAAATTCTTAAAGTATAAGATTTTAGAGGAATGAGAATCCGAATACAATACTCCTATCTTGCCAGTCAGAAAACCATCCGGAGAATACCGGCTGGTACAGGATTTAAGAGCAGTGAATCAAATAGTCAAAGATATTTACCCAATAGTAGCAAACCTGTATACATTACTGACCTCGTTAAGAGAGACCTATCAGTGGTTTACAGTGCTTGATTTAAAAGATGCTTTCTTTTGTATACCCTTGGAAAAGGAAAGTAGAAAACTGTTTGCTTTTGAGTGGGAAAATCCACAGACTGGACGAAAGATGCAGTTAACGTGGACAAGACTACCCCAAGGATTTAAAAACAGTCCAACGATCTTTGGGAATCAGTTGGCGAGAGACCTCGAGATATGGAAACAAGAGAAACCAAGACCTGGACATCTACTGCTACAATATGTGGATGATATACTGATTGCTACAGAGGAGAAGTCGACCTGTATCCAGGTAACAATAGACCTTTTGAACTTTCTGGGACTAAATGGGTACAAAGTATCTAAGAAAAAGGCCCAAATAACTTGCCAGACTGTGATATATCTGGGCTTTGAAATTTCTAAAGGGCAGTGACAATTGGGAAAAGGTCGAAAAGAAGCTATTTGCAATATACCTGAACCAGAAAATATTCATGAACTCAGAGCATTTTTGGGAATGGCCGGGTGGTGTCGTCTTTGGATTATGAATTACGGGCTGATTGCTAAACCTTTGTATGAAGCCCAGAAGATTTCTCCTTTTGTGTGGGGACCAGATCAACGAAAAGCTTTTATTGAATTAAAACGTGCTTTGATGTCAGCACCTGCTTTAGGACTTCCAGACTTAACTAAGAACTTTCAGTTGTTTGTCCATGAGAGGCAACATCTTGCATTGGGAGTGTTGACCCAGAAGATGGACAGCTGGAAGCGACCTGTCGGATACTTCTCCAAACAACTGGACACAGTGAGTAAAGGATGGCCAAGTTGCCTGCGAGCGGTGGCAGCAACAGTGCTGCTGATACAGGAAGCTCGCAAATTGACTTTGGGAAAGACAATAACGGTCTATGTCCCACACATGGTGATAACTGTTTTAGAACAAAAGGGGGGTCATTGGTTATCCCCAAGCCGGATGATAAAATACCAAGTGGTGTCGGGGGAGTTCCTGGCTGTCGGGGGAGCTCCTGGCTACTACAATAGAAAGCACCTGTGCCTTGTTAGGACAGGTGCTGTGAGTCACGTTGGTCAGCCGGAAACCACGTGACTCATGGATGAATAAAGGTGGGGCACTCCCAAGAGGGAGTGGGGCAGTTCCCTCCTGGAGACTGGAGTGATAGGAGCCCCTGGAGAGCAGCATCTTGAAGCTCTCTGTTAGAAGCCTTTGGTTGTGACAAGGACCTTTGGAGGGTGTTAGAGCCTTCTGATATACGAGGAAGATCGCAACGACCTTCTGGGTTGTGATCCCCGAAGATTGAGACATCAGTAGTCCGCAACAAAGTGGTACTAACCGAACAGGATGATGTGATTCTAAAAACAACTAACCTGGTAAATCCTGCAGTGTTTTTAAGCTCCACACAGGAAGAAGGACAACTGGAACATGATTGCTTGGCTACTATCGAGTATGTTTATTCCAGTCGTGAAAATTTGAAATATGTACCACTGGAGCAACCAGACTGGGAATTGTATACAGATGGCAGCAGCTTTATGGAGCAAGGAGTCCGATATGCTGGATATGCGGTAACAACAGACACCACAGTTATAGAAGCCAGAGCATTGGCAAGCACCACATCTGCCCAAAAGGCAGAACTTATTGCCTTAATTCAAGCCCTAGAATTAAGTGAAAAGAAGAAAGTGAATATTTGGACTGATTCCAAGTATGCCTTTGGAGTAGTGCATGTCCATGGGGTTCTGTGGAAAGAAAGAGGATTATTGTCCTCTCAAGGATCAAACATTAAGCACCAAAATGAAATTTTACAATTGCTGCAAGCAGTTCAGAAACCAGAACAAGTAGCAATCATGCACTGTAAAGCACACCAAATTGGAAACACAAAAGAAATTGTTGGAAATAATTTAGCTGATAGGACAGCAAAGAAAGTAGCAAAGAACCAAGCGTTCCAAATGGCATTAATTCCCTCCAAAACAGTAACCCTCCCTAGGGAAAAGCCAAAATATTCAGAGGAAGATGATAAATTAAGCCAGTTATTAAATGCTAAGAAAAACTTAGCTGGATGGTGGGTAACCCCTAGTGGACAAGTAGTGGTCCCACCCATTCTGATGAGAGAAATAATTCAAACAAAACATCAGGAATGTCACTGGGGAGTAGAAGCTTTGGTAACTTCCTTACAGAAACAAGTAGTATCGGTTAAAATGCTAGGATTAGCTAAAATGATAACTGAAAATGTGAAATATGTTTGAAAAATAATCCAGTAATCAAGAAAAAGTCCAAATGGGTAAATTAAAATCTAGCACAGAACCTGGAGATTATTGGCAAGTAGATTTCTCAGAATTACCTAGACAGAATGGGTACCGGTACATCCTGGTGGGGGTTGATACTTTTACAGGATGGCCTGAAGCTCTTCCCTGTCGCACCACACAAGCAAAAGAAGTAGTAAAATGGTTACTACAAGAAATAATTCCAAGATTTGGAGTTCCAATTGGAATTTCATCTGACAGAGGTCCACACTTTGTTGCTGAAGTAGTCCAAAGCATTAGCAAAGTATTAGGCATTGCCTGGGATTTACATGCATCTTGGAGGCCACAATCCAGTGGAAAAGTAGAACGAATGAATCAGACTCTAAAAAGACAAATAAGTAAAATTTGTTAAAAAAAAAACAAATTTAAAATGGCCTCAAGCATTACCTTTGGCATTACTTTGAGTCAAAGTACAGCCAAAGAGTGGAACCTCTATCAGTCCTTATGAATTGTTGTATGGAAAACCTTATGAGTCCCCGGAACCAAATCCAAATATGCATGTAAAAGGAAAACAAGATGTATATAACTATTTGCTTTCTCTAGGGAAAACCTTAGCTGCAATTCGGAGTGCTGTGATTTGGAATCGACCTTTATCTTTAGACACTCCAGTGCATGATTTCCAACCAGGAGATTATGTCTACGTAAAGACGTGGACTTCTGAACCTCTGCAAGAGCGCTGGAAGGGACCTTTCCAGATACTGTTGACAACTTTCACAGCAGTCAAGATTGCAGAATCTACAGCCTGGATACATTACACCCGAGTGAAGAAAGCACCAGCACCCTGGAAAATTGTGAATCGTGATCCAGAGACTTTGGAACTGACTCTGAGACATGTCTAATTTCTCATATCTGTTCTTAATTGTTCTTTGGATTTTATGCTGGAGGATGGTACTGGTAAAACCATGGACTGACTTGGTGAGTAGGAACAAAAGACAGTTAGAAACAGAACAAGTGGTTGAAATTCCCAAACAAACCTCTGAGGAAAATTTTATGTTAGGATTAATCAAAGGATTTGCCAATTTGCAGAATGTTACACAGATTACTGCTTGTTTACCAATACCAAGAGCAGTAGGTGAATCCATTCCATGGGGAATCTTAACTATGAATTTGACAAATCAGGAACATAAAAATGAGACCGCTCATTGTAAACAACAGCCAGTGACACAATGGTATGAACAAGTGAAATATATTAGAAAACAATGGAAGTCCCCGGGAAGTAAAGATGAATGTACAAAATTACTGAATTCAAATTTCGTAGACATCAGTGGAGGCTGGACAGGACTAGATACAGGATATGGTTATGGATGGTGTTCTTATGATGAACCAATAAAGAAAAATGTGAGCCGTATGGTAATGGAATGGAAATGCAAAGAAAGCGTTCAAACTTCACAAAAAGAACAACTTACTTGGGAATCAATTTGGTCCATGACTATATTCTCCCAATTTCAATACATGGCAAAAACCCCTTGGTGTTTTGAGTGGGTAGGGTCAGTTTCTGGATATTGGCCAACAATAACAGATAGAGGAACTGCGTCAGTAGAAAAGGAAAGTTCAGTATCTTGGTGGAAATGTGACAAAGTTTAAAATTGTAGTACAATAAGTAAAATAATACAAAAAATTCCCCCTTTAGCAGCTGCAGTGAGATAAGGGTGTTTCTGTCGAGGACTCAAAAACGATCTTCAAGTAACTGGAGATTATCAAATTAAAAGGAGAACATTTATAAGCTGTAAGAAAAGTACAATCCAGAGTCCTGGACATCTGGTCTGGGCACTAAGTGATGGAACCTGGACAACACACTTACCATTAGATGGTAAAGTTAAACAAATTACCTTAGGCATGCCAACATTGTGTCCAATTTGGAAAAAGTCACCATTTAAAGGACCCCTAGAAAGTCTAAATTTAAAACGAACTAAAAGGTCTGAGACAGATGATATATGGAACGAACCATCGACAGGACTGAAAATCAGCTGGGCTCTTGAGTCTCTTTTAAATCCTATAGCCTCATATAGAAACAGAGAATGGCTGTATCATTTAACAAGTCAAGTAAAAAAGTTAGCAAATGTTACAAAGAAAGGATTCAAAGAATTAAACATGCAATTGCAGGCAACATCTAGAATGGCACTTCAAAATAGAATGGCTTTAGACACGCTTTTACTCAAAGAACATGGAGTATGTAGAGATATCTAAGATAAATTAGACCACTGTTGTATACACATCC
This sequence comes from Tauraco erythrolophus, assembly GCF_009769465.1. Classification (NCBI taxonomy): domain Eukaryota; kingdom Metazoa; phylum Chordata; class Aves; order Musophagiformes; family Musophagidae; genus Tauraco; species Tauraco erythrolophus. The sequence continues at coordinate 628,052 of NC_141497.1, read as the reverse complement.
CAAACGTTACACAGGATGTGGAGCATGACTTGGATTTGCTAGAAAAAGTTGAGAAAGAAACAGAATCAGTCCGAGAGGACATGTCAGAAGATTGGATAGGGAAAATTTTCAAAGGACTAGGCTGGAATCTAAGCTCTTGGATCCAATCTTTGATTAAAACTCTGTTTCTGTTGCTAATTGTCTTCCTCATGATCATGCTAATATACAATTGTTTAAAGAAACAGTTTGCTAATAGACTTGCAATTAATCGCAGAATCATGAGAGAGTTACCTACTATTCCACCAGACCAGGGTTTATCGCCAAGGTATGCTGAAACGAATCTTAGCTTTGAACATGATGATAAGTGAGTATCAAACAATAAAAGTAAAAGTGGTGAAAGTATTGAAATAGCAATTTCAACACTTTCAAAGGGGGGAAATGTTACTGATACTTAGAATTTTTGGTAATTAAAGTTTAATCAATAGTTTTAATTATAAACTAGTTAGTAGTTGATTTTAATAATATAGAATTATAAGAAATCTTTTAATGAAAAGTGTGCTCATATAGTAAACACATGCTGCTATGAAACTGCTGCTATGAGACTTCTATAGCCCTGTACCAGGACCAAAGGGATCGGTCAGAATCATCCAGTAAGGACATGTAGTACAAAGCACAAGTTGATTTGTAAACTGATTTATGATACCTACATAGAACTAGAAGAATGCATGTAGCTATCGAGATCTAGATTAATGAAGATGGGGAAAGCCAACCGTAACGGTTTCATAATGGTCTATGGGTACCTGCCAGAAACCGTGAACTTAAGCAAAAGGTAATTCCGGCAGGGGGAGATCGCGACCACCGACTCACAGACCACCTACCTATATTGCACCCCAGACTCATTTCTCGATGATTCTAACTTTGATGGCACAGAATCAGAAATGGGAGGAGAATATGCTAATGATTTTCGGGAATTTATATGTTTATGTATGATTTACTAATGGATTTGCATATGTTAGCTCTATATAAGAAGTTTGATTTCGGTGCAAGGTGCGCACGCTAGGAGGAGATATCCCCCGTGCACCCGGTGCCGTAATAAAGAAGTGTCTGCTTATCTACATCCCATTGGTGTTGATAAGTTTCTGATTCCGGATTTTCGGTAACAGTTTCATTTAGCTTTATTTGCAATTAATCTCATCTAACATATTGCTAACTCTTCTGATACATTCAGGCCCTTTACAAGGTTTATTTTACACTGATTTTTCAAGCTTTTCTTACAGCAGACAGTAATTTGTCATACATTGTTTTGTTTTAGAAAAAAATAAATTATTAACAAGTTATGTTTGTTGTTTGCACTGTAATAATCTTTTGTGGAATTCAGTGCAAGGATCTGAAAAAAATATTCAAACCATACTCAACAGCTATATTTAGGAATCAGCCACAGTAACAAAGATATCCTGACTTACTGTGAGTTACACTGATCATGACTCATTGATAGGTCTTCTCTACATTGCTAATGAAATTATTAATTAACAAGGGCCCTGATAGTTACCCTTCACAGTGATAACATACTGCTCTTTACTGGAATTTGCCAATGATGGATTTCTAATTCATTCCCTGATATGAGTGTGTCAGAAATGTAATACACATTTAAATAATAATTTCTTTACATTTTTTCATATAGGCTATATTCCAAAATATTTTAGAGTTGCATAATGCATTTGCAAACAGAAAAGGGAAAAAATAAAGCAGAAGAAAAAAGAGCAAGACAAACAGATACAGACCCTGGAGACAATCACCCTGAAAACAGATGATGAGTCAACTAAGTGAACAGATGTGAGATATTTAGTCTGGAGCTACAGAAGAAAACACCATTTCACCAATGTCACTGATGTAGGATGAAGTGGCTCAGAGAAAGTCAGTATTATCAAAGCAGGAAGATTATAGGAAATAAACGATTCAAGATTGTCCTGGTTTTAGCTGAGACTGGGTTAGCTCTTCTTTTTAGCAGCTAGAAGAGCTCCGTGTTTTGGTTTTACTCAGAGGCTCGCTCTGAGAAGAATGTTGATAGCAAGCTGATGTTTATAGTTGGCACTGAGGTCTCAAGGACTTTTCAGCTTGCCGGGTTCTTGCCAGTGTGCAGGAGCAAAACAGGATAAGGGGGGAGCATAGCCGGGACAAGGCGGCCATGACTCTCCTTACGATTTGTACTTGGACTTAAGATTGAGGGCCAAACTGGCCAATTAGTATTCCATATCGTGCAGCGTCATGCCCAGTATAAAGGTGAGGGACAGCCGGAAAGAAGGGCTTTTTGCGCTTTGGCTCTTTCGCCGCTTCTGCTGTTACCCAACAATAAAGGGGTTAAAGTTTTGTGTAACAGTTTCATGAAGGGTTCAGTGGCAGTAGGTGATTTACACATACCTAAAGAAACTAACAAGATGACCATCCTTGAAGCTGTCAGCAGTGATTAAAACAGAGACTCTTTATCAAGAACTGCCTGCCCTTGGAGGGAACATCCCAGAAACTGCAGAAACTGCATAAACTTTGTTCTCATGTTTTTCTAAACTGTGAACATGCAGTGACTTGGGGGAAAAGGTAATTCTGGCAGGGGGAGATCGCGACCACTGACTCATGGATCACCTACCCTAATTACACCCCAGACCCAAAAGAAAGGGGTGGAGGAGGAAAACTGAGCATGCAAAGTAATTTACATGAAAAGCGAGAGAAAATTAACCAATTATTTAAGAATATGTAAATATGTTATGAATTATGCATGATTGTAGTGTATAACTAATTTTCTGTCCAGAAGCTGGGTGTGCACGCTAGGAGGAGAAATCCCCCGTGCACCCAGCGCTGCAATAAACAATACCTGCTTTCTAAAACGAGTCTTGGAAAGTTCAGTTTCCTTTTCAGGTATCAGATTTGACACCCCAGATGAGACCCTCTCTGTTTGGCTGCAGGACCTGCTGAGAACAGGACTCCCTTGGGCGCCCCCGGGGATTTTCCCGGAGGGACTCCTCGCCTCAATCGGATCACTGCGGGAACAGACAAGGACCATCTTCCATCTTAGAAAAGGTATTCTTTTTGATTCTTTTGGGTTGGGGACCGGTCCATTAAGGTAGCTCTCTGTAAGCCGTACGCAAGATAGCGTATACTGGGCAGCTAGTGCCTCAAAGGTATACTTTGGTTATGGGAGCGATTACAGTTGTAGGTTCCAGTCCCACTTGGGGTAGCTCTCTGTAAGCCGTAAGCTGAGACTTGTGCAGGACAGCGTATACCGGGCAGCCAGTGCCTTAAAGGTGTACTTTGGTTACATTTGTGGGTTCCAGTCTCATCGGAAACCATCTGGAAGCTGAAATATTAATGATTGAATTCTATGTGTGTGTTTGTGTGATTTTAAGAGTTGTATTAATTGTTTGTATGGTTGGATTTTTTTGTGGTTGTAGTTGTAAAACTTGTTTTTGTTCTGTGTGTGTGTGACTGAGACGTACTTTTAGTACAAAGCGAGTGCGGAGTCTTGATCCGTGGTTCTGTCCTCCCGCGAGGGAAACAGACGGAGATAGACGAAGCGATAGAAAATAAGAGTGAAGGTGTTATTTTAATGATAATTGGTTATATCTAGGAGGTGTAATTTTAATTCTAGTTGTTTGTTTGGTAACAACAGGATTGGGATAATAATAATCCAGCAAATAATGGGTAACTAACAGAGTGGGGACATTTTAAAAAAGAGTCCATTAGGATGTGTCTTGGAAAGATATTGGGGGTCTCCCGGGAGGAAATGTAAATAAGAAAACTTTAGTTAAATACTGTAACCAGTGGTGGCCGTGATATAAATTGGAAGAGGGGGAAAAATGGCCAAATAATGGAACTTTGAATTATAATACTTTATTGCAATTGATGCTGTTTCTCAGAAGAAATTATAAATGGGATGAGGTGGTATATGCTGATATTTTTTTTTCACTTTAAGAAATCATCCTGAGTGGCAAAAGGAATGTGCTATAAATTTGCAGCCCCCTCCCCACCTTGTTTTGGCATTGGTGTAAATTAATACTTAAGACCCGGACTAGAAAGATACAGACATAACGTTAAATGCAGTGACTGAAACTGAGAAACAGTTAATTCTAAAAACAGCCCAAACTCAAGTGCAGGCTCAAATTACAGCCCGAACGCTGGCAGGGGGAGTCGATCAGTGTGTTCCCCTGATTGACCCGCACTGGGATCCGAATGATAATACAGACCATCGCACATTAAAGCAATATCAAAATTGGATAAAATTTGGATTAGAAAATGCGATCCCAAAGGCTGTAAATTGGTCAGCACTTTATGCTGTAAAACAAGGGCAAACCAAAACCCTCATGGAATTCTTAGACAGATTACGATTGGCGATGCATAAATATACTACTTTAGACCCCTCATCTGAAATAGGGCAGCAACAATTGGTATCGTTGTTTTTGGGCCAGTCATCAGATGATATTAGAAGAAAACTCCAAAAACTAAAAGAACCTGAAGTGCAGAATTTAGAAAAATTAATTGAAGAAGCGTGGAGGGTATACAGGAACAGAGAAAGCAATGAAAGGAGAAAATTAAGTAGAGCATTAGCCACAGCGACAATCTCGGCATTACAACAAAAAAGTGCAGGACCCCAAGGACCCCTTGGAGGCAGAGGTAGAGGCAGAGGAGGGCCTCGCTGGGGATCTCGAGGGAGTTTCCAAACAACATTATGATCAAATCAATGTGCTTACTGTAGAAAACAAGGGCATTGGAGAAAGGAATGCCCTAAATTAAAGCCTGAGGTGGTTGCTGAAGCTAAATGACGGGGACCTGGGGAATCTACCCTGGCGGATCCACTGGTTAAATGAAAGCTAGGGAACCAGAATGAGGAGGTAGAATTTTTAATAGATACGGGTGCCTCATATTCTGTATTGAATCAATAACTAATACCTGTAGATCATGATTTTGTAACTGTAATAGGAGCCACTGGCCAGCAGAAAAAGGCTTTCTTTCTACAGCCAATTAAATTTCAGATTGGAAAACAAGTAGGGATTCACCAATTCCTTTATTTAGCAGAATCTCCGAAACCTTTACTTGGACAGGACCTATTAGAGCAATTGGAGGCACAAATAATTTTTGACAAGGGTAAGGTAGAATTCAAAGTAAAAGATGATCGATTAATCGAAGTCTTAAGTTTGGCTATGATCCAAATTGAAAACCAAACTAAGGGTACCTCAGAGACTGAAGAAATCCTAGATCAAGTGTATCCAGGGGTATGGGCTTCTGAGATTCCAGGTAAAGCAAAGAATGCTGTACCGATAAAGGTGGAAGTAAAGCCTGGTTCTGGTACGGTTAGAATAAAACAATATCCTTTAAGGTTGGAAGACCGAAGGGGCATAAAAGAAAATTGAAAAATTCCAAAAGTTTGGGTTACTGGTTAAATGTGAATCAGAATATAATACCCCAATTTTACCAGTAAAGAAACCGGATGGGAAATATAGAATAGTACAAGATTTAAGAGCAATAAACAGAACTGTGGAGGATCTGTATCTGGTAGTAGCAAACCCGTACACTTTGTTAACCAGTCTGAAAGAAACATGAATGGTTCACAGTTCTGGATTTAAAGGATGCATTCTTTTGCCTCACCTCGGCCCCTGAAAGCCATAATCTATTTGGTTTTGAATGGGAAAACCCCGATTCGGGACGTAAAACTCAACTTGCTTGGACAGTGTTACCCCAAGGATTTAAAAATAGCCCTACAATTTTTAGGAACCGATTAGCAAGGGAATTGGAACTTTGGGAAAGGCCTCCAGGCAATGGCATTCTTTTACAATATGTGGATGATATTTTGATAGCTACAGAAAAGACAGAAGAGTGTAAAGAATGGACTGTGAGCTTATTGAACTTCCTTGGATTAAGTGGTTATCGAGTGTCATTACAGAAAGCCCAAATCCTGCAGAAGGAAGTGATCTTCTTGGGATACCTGATTTCCAAAGGACAACAACAGCTCGGAAATGAAAGGAAGGAGGCCATCTGCAAGACTCCAGAACCAACTACGGTAAAGGAACTTCGAACTTTTTTGGGAATGACAGGTTGGTGTCGTTTATGGATTCATACTTATGGACTGTTAGTGAAACCTTTATATGAACTACTGAAAGACAGAAACAATCTGGACTGACGAGGCCAAAAGAGCCTTCAAAGAATTAAAATTAGAACTGATGAGAGCCCCTGCTTTGGGCTTGCCAGATGTGACTAAACTTTTTTGGCTGTTTGCATATGAAAAACGAGGAGTGGCCCTGGGAATTTTAGGCCAAAGGCTGGGACCCTACAAGCGAGCAGTAGCGTATTTTTCCAAACAATTGGACGAAGTCAGCAAAGGATGGCCAGGACGCCTCCGGGCAGGGGCGGCCGTCGTCATAATCATTCAAGAGGCTCGCAAATTTACCCTGGGGCAGAAAATGATCGTTTATACTTCCCATGCAGTAATTTCTGTTTTAGAACAGAAAGGTGGACATTGGTTATCACCATCAAGATTTTTAAAATATCAGGCAGTCCTGATGGAGCAGGACGATGTGGAAATTGTTACATCTACAATAGTTAACCCTGCCTCTTTCCTGAGTGATAAACAGGAAACTGACCCCATCGTACATGACTGCATAGAGACGATTGAAACTGTCTATGCGAGTAGACCAGACCTGAAAGAAGAACCACTGGAAGAGGCCGATCATACCTGGTATACGGACGGGAGCAGCTTTGTGAAGAATGGAGTCCAAATGGCCAGGTATGCGGTGACAACAACTGATCAGGTAATAGAAGCAAGATCTCTCCCAAAAGGTACGTCTGCACAGAGGGCAGAGATAATTGCCTTGGTGAGAGCACTGGAGCTTGCTGAAGGACTGCGAGTAAATATATGGACAGATTCAAGGTCTGCCTTTGGTGTAGTACATGCTCATGGAGCGATCTGGAAAGAACGAGGACTTTTAACCACACAAGGAAAAGGTATTAAACATGCCAGATATGATACTTGCGACTTTTAGAAGCAATTCAGCTTCCAACAGCTGTGGCCATCATGCATTGTAAAGGTACATCAAAAAGGTAACACTGACAAGGAGGTGGGTAACGAATTGGATGATCATAAGCGAGGCAAGCAGCGGAACAAGGTGAGGTATTAAGTTTGATCCCGGAAAAATCCTTATCACTACCTGAAAAGGTAGAATATGATGAAAAAGATAAAAAGCTTATCGAAGATTTAAAAGCTAAGTTTTATCCATCAGAATGGGCAACAGTAGAGGACAATTGAATAATAGTTCCCTTTAGAATACTATGGATGTTGATAAAAACTGAGCATGGCAAAACTCATTGGGGAACAGAAGCTTTATATAATTCTCTCTCTAAGCAAATAATAGCCCGAAGTTTATTTCAAACTGTGAAAAATGTGGTTAGGAGATGTGAAACCTGTTTAAAGAATAACTCAAAGGTAGACAACCAGGTAAAGTTTGGAAACATTGGCAAAGGATGTGTTCCAGGTCAGAATTGGCAAATAGACTTCTCGGAACTGCCTAGAAAAGGGGGGTATAGATATCTGTTAGTATTAACAGATACCTATTCCGGGTGGCCTGAAGCATTTCCCTGTCGAACTAACAAAGTCCGAGAAGTGACTAAAGTTTTATTAAGGGAAATCATCCCTCGGTTTGGAGTCCCTGAAGTAATTTCTTCAGACAGAGGGCCGCATTTTGTATTGCAAGTAGTGCGATCTGTTGGAGAAATGGGCTTACAACAATATCTAATAGCATTAGGAAAACAATTGGAAGAAGTAAACAAAGTAGTAATGTCCACCAGGGCACAGGGATTAGATTCTCCAGTGCATACATTCAAACCTGGAGATTGGGTTTATGTTAAAACCATTTCAGGTCACCCCCTTGAGGAGAAGTGGAATGGACTGTTCCAGATATTGCTGACAACCTACACGGCAATCAAGATCAGAGAACGACCTGCTTGGATTCATTACTCCTGGGTGAATAAAGTGCCTGAGGAACAATGGACAGCAGAAGCCACAGGACCAACTGCAATAAGACTGACCCGATGTTAATTGTCACCGTTCTGATAAGTATGATTGAAATGGTAAACACTTCCACCCTAAATTGGCCATGGTCTCACGCCTACCTTAAGTCCACAGGAAGTATGGGACCATCTTTGAACTTAAATTTAGCTACTGTGGTTATGCATGGAATGCAAATATACTCAGAACATGAGTGGGGCTGGGACAAGGACAATGAGGCTCCCCTCTTGATGGGAACAATCGGAGAAGGGATCCAAATAGGTTGCCGAATGATCAATGGAACCATCCATGAGAAAGCGACTCAAATTACTGTAGAAGGAACCAATAATTCTGTGCTCACAAAGAATCTTTGTGCCCTCGAAAATGAAAAACTAGAATGCTGGAGCAATTTTACATTAACCCAGCCTGTCTTTATAATTTGCCTCTGGAATACTCAGAAAGGTGACATGGCACTCACATTTAAATTCAAAATGGGCATTATTGAACCAGTGACAACAATCACTCCCAGCCCTAACATGATAACAAGTCCATCTAGCACAACGCCACCTATGCCAAATACTCTATTTTTTGAAATCGGACCTTATGTAATTCAGAATACGGGACAAGAGCAGATATTGTTTAACCCATCACGATCCCTCAGACGAGTTGAATTGTCAATGCAAAGTAACGTCTCCACTATCCAGCCAGCTTGTTCACCATTTCTGAAAACCTCTTACATGGGGTGGACAAAGTGGTTACATAGATGAAATATCTTCCCCGAAAAACGAATGAAGAGGGATGTTACCGGTATCCTGGGAACAGGAATGGGAGTTCTAAATAATATAGACTCTGAGGTCCTAATGAATAAGTTAGTTACAATAACTAGTGACCTAAACGAATTGGAACATCCTTTACGATCTTCCCTTTTGGCTCTGGGAAGTGAACAGTGGCTTTTATCACGTACATTACCTCAGTGGGAGAACATAAATGAAAAAGACCATCAGTCCATTATAGATGCATTTGGTGCAGCCCAAAACAATATCTCTTTAGCTCTCAGCTGCATCCAAGCTCAATTGTGGATCCAATCCACAACAGCTATGATTATAAAGGAAGGTGAAGAAGGCACTTTACCCAATGAGATTCGGAAAGTGATATGGGATAAGGCCAATAATTTTGAAAAAAGATTCCAATCTTGGTGGCAGTTAGTTAATTTTACTTATGATCCCAAAAATGATATGGTCACAGCCTTTGTGTTAACTATACACAATGCTTCGGTATACACTATATATCCAATCATTGCATTAGGATTGAATCACAATGGAACTACACTATATCCCTTGGAACACAGAGTGTGGGCACGAAAGAGTGAGAATAAATGGCAAACAATTGACATTAGCACATGTGTTGTGCAAGGGCAACAAGGATTCATTTGTGAAAGCAATACCATCAGAGCTCAAGACATCTGTCTTGACACTGAACAGCACGTTTGTCATTTTGAGATACATCCTGACGAAAACCCTAAAACTGTACTTGTATATATAGGTAATGGATGTGTTTGCATGAGAACTTCCTGTAATTCCATTTTGGTAGATAATGTTACTAGAAATATGAATGATCACTCTAATATCTGTAATTTTGTAACTATCACAGGATGTGATTTTACTTATTTAGCTCCTATCACATCTTATCAATTACTAAAATCTAACTATACATTGTATCATGACCTGCTGCCTACCCCTATTGGAATGAACTCAGCGTTGCTGAAAAGACTGGTGCAACATGAAGACTTAAGACGATTGCTGAAGCAAGTCCGAGAAAATGGACAAAAAACTCTGATAACTGTCCATCATAACGTTGAAGAAATACACCACATCTTGGAACGAGTGAAGAAAGATGGAGAACATCATTGGTGGAATATTTTTGTAGGGTATTCACCATCAGCAACAATAAGTTTAAGTGTTGAACTTATTAATACATCCTTTGCTTGTAGTACTAGTAGCAGTAACAATACTAACAATTGTAAACTTTATGTTCTGGTACAAATTAACCAAATTGACTAGGAGAGTTTGGGTACTACTCACAGTTCTTAAACATGAACAATATGAATTTTTGCGAAAGAATTCGCAAGGATAAAGAAAAGGGGGGAATTGTTACCCAACAATAAAGGGGTTAAAGTTTTGTGTAACAGTTTCATGAAGGGTTCAGTCAGCAGTAGGTGATTTACGCATACCTAAAGAAACTAACAAGATGACCATCCTTGAAGCTGTCAGCAGTGATTAAAACAGAGACTCTTTATCAAGAACTGTCTGCCCTTGGAGGGAACATCCCAGAAACTGCAGAAACTGCATAAACTTTGTTATCATGTTTTTCTAAACTGTGAACATGCAGTGACTTGGGGGAAAAGGTAATTCTGGCAGGGGGAGATCGCGACCACCGACTCATGGACCACCTACCCTAATTACACCCCAGACCCAAAAGAAAGGGGCGGAGGAGGAAAACTGAGCATGCGAAGTAATTTACATGAAAAGCGAGAGAAAATTAACCAATTGTTTCAGAATATGTAAATATGTTATGAATTATGCATGATTGTAGTGTATAACTAATTTTCTGTCCAGAAGCTGGGTGTGCACGCTAGGAGGAGAAATCCTCCGTGCACCCAGCGCTGCAATAAAGAATACCTGCTTTCTAAAACTCTAAAACGAGTCTTGGAAAGTTCAGTTTCCTTTTCAGGTATCACTGCTCTTTTGTGCTTGCTGCGCTTTTGCTCTATTTTGCTCTTCCAGTACCTCAAGGGGGCCTACAGGAAAGATGGGGAGAGGCTGTTCAGGAGGGCCAGTTATGATAGGACAAGGGGTAATGGTTTTAAAATAGAGGGAGGTAGGTTCAGGTTGGATATTAGGAAAAAATTTTTTACTATGAGAGTGGTAGAACACTGGAACAGGTTGCCCAGAGAGGTGGTGGATGCTCCATCCCTGGAGACGTTCAAGGCCAGGTTGGACAAGGCCCTGAGCAACCTGATCTAGTTGGAGATATCCCTGTTCCTTGCAGGGGGGTTGGACTAGATGACCTTTGAAGGTCCCTTCCAGCCCTAACCATTCTATGATTCTATTCTATTGCCTTTTTTTTCTCTCTCTCCCAGTACTCCCACTCTCGGAGTACTATCTCTCTCTCCCCCTCTCTATTTCGGGGCCTCGCATTCGTCCAGGATTGCAGCTTCGGGACGGGCTGCGGATAAGAGGGGGTGGTGAGCATCTACACTCTGTATTACTTACCTGTATTAAATTGTTCTTATCTCAACCCACGGGTTTCCTGTTTCTCCTTTAATTCTCTCCCTCATTCCTGGGGGTGAGGGAGGGTGAGTGACCGGCTATGTGTGGGGTTCGGTTACAGGAGCAGCCTAACCCTAACCTTTTAAACAGGCTGCATCAGGCCAGTAGTAAGCTTTAAGCTGAAGAAACTTTTAACTTGGATCCTAAGACAGCTTTAAATTTATTTGAATGGAATCGTATAGAATCATTTTCAAAAACTGATTGCCTACAACGTGACATATGGAAATATATACATAATATATCCATTTGGTTATTAAAGATATAAATATACCAAAAGGAAGCTACTGACTTTATAAAGTATACTTTTTATTAAAACCTTAGCATTTTCCAATTCTAAAATATCTTTAATCTCTTACTACATTTCTCATAATTCTAAGGATAGCTAGTTCTTGGCTCATTATTACTTTTCATGTGATCTTACACTGAAATTATTGTATATGCTACTGCTAGAACAATTTACAACTTTCATTATAATCTTCCTTTTGAGTCTCTCAGGTAAGTTCCTTTTCAGCTGAAAACTCCCATGCTTGGTCTAAAGCCAGCAACAATTTTTGGAATAGTGGAATAGGCAAGCTCAGGTGTGTTCAAAACAGTCTTTAAAGAAACACCATAAGAACATACTTTTTCCAAATAATTTGACTTAAGAATGGGGAAAAATGAATAAACTAATTTTGTTTTTATGTGGTTTATTCTGTAGGTTAAAATGAGATTCAAGGAAGTTCCAATGTAATGCATTTCAAAGAATATCTACTTAACGATTTTTAAGCTGCAGATAGTCTGACAGGGCTTGTTTTCAGCATGATTTAGGTCAAGCTGCAGAACAGCAAGGGTCACCTTTTAGCACTTTGGATTTGGAGCTATTTAATGCCTGAGTTTCCAGTCCTATCAGAACTCTGAAGTCTGAATTCAGAGTTTAAATCCAACTAAGCTTTGGGTCAGCCTCATTCAGAAGACAGGTTTCACAAGGGAGGCATATCTGTGTTGGCTGGTCAGCCCAGCGACAGGAGGACAGGATCTCAGACGTAGCAAATGAGAGTATATTGAGGGCATACTGCTTCCAGTAGGCTGAGGTATCTGGCTTTACACACAGTAAAGAAACAACCCAGAAAAAAACAATAAAAACACAATGATTCTAGTTCCAAGAAAATGTCAGAGTGTGTTTTTGAAGTCTGTACTACACAAGAACTCTTTAATCTTTACTTTCTCAAAGTACGTTTAAAAGCTGAATACAAACTCATCCGTGATGATACACAGCCTGAAAGTTCAGTGGCACGCAAGACCTATGGGAAGACACTGCAGTGAAAATGAGACCAGAATTGCCAAGAACATGTATCAATGAAGCACATCTGCTAGCCCAAGCATATTCTGTGGACTTGTAAATAAAATTTGGGTCTGTTCCCTCAGGAAAAAATAATGACTTAGAGTAGGTGGAAATTTTGGTATAAATTCCCAAGGAGCATCCCAACCCACCACTTTGCAACACAATGCAACTTATTTATCTGACACCTTCAGTGAATATAGCACAAGTTGCTGATGTGAACTGCTCCCTTGATGATAATTTTTCCCTTCTGTCTAAATTAAGATGAAGCACTATAGCTTACCTGTAATTTCTGGGTCAAAGAATCCCTCTGTGCCTGGAGCTCTCTAGCACTGTTGATTTCTTGTTTCAATCTTTCTATTTCCTAAGGGAGAAGAAACAACCTGTTACCTGGCTTGGGCTCAGTGCAGGTAAGCTGGTTGCTGCTTCTTTTCCTGAGCAAGCCATTGCAATGATATCAAAACTGGCAGTTAGCTACCGCCCATCATAGCACATGAAGTTTAAGCCCTGCTCCCAATACTCCTGAATCACAGTCTCAAAACAGCAATTCTGTTGTGGATAAGCAACAATACAGATAAGCATTTACTATAAAAGTCCAAGTCTTTCTCTTCCACACAAAAGATCTGAAGTAGTGTTTTCCTAGAAAATTAAGAGTCCTTGTAACTTGAGAAACAATTTTATACTTTAAATTCTATTGTAATCAATCCTTCATTTTTTCAAGAGAAAAATCCAATTTTCATCTGTGAGCTGCTTATTATGCCACTAGCATCAGGGCTGAGCATCAAAAAATTGCCTGCTTTGACCATTGATTTCTGTAAAAAGAGAGTCTAAAAGAAATGGTATCTTTAATTTAGCAAGAAGAAAGTCATAAGGTATAACAATAACAAATATAGATAAAAAAATGAATGGAAGAGAAATCTTTTCTTAGTTTACTTTCAGGAGACCAGAATAGAAACAGTTGACGAAACTAAAATATATCAAACTTAAAACTAATAAATACTTTTCCCCAGAAGGGCATAGTCACCTCCCAAAACTCCTTTCAGAAAGATCTCTTTGCATCCAACAGCTCAGCATAATTCAAAAGTGCATGGGCACCAAAATGGGAAACATTATCAACCTGAGGCTAATCTCTTAAGTATGAGGGAGTTTGGAAAAGGCTTTGCTCCATTTTGGGAGGATATTCTGTAACTACTGTGCCTCTCATGCATCCTCCTCAGAAACACCTAACAACAGCTCCACTGGAGGCAAGACTCTCCAAGATAGACTGCCCTCTGAACATGCACACCAGTGCCCACTGTGTCTGTCACAGAGGGCTCAAGGGATCTGGTTTTACACAGGGCAAACAATCCTTCATACGTGGCTCCTTCCACCTCCTTTTTCCCGTCCATAAAGGGGTGATTCTCAAGCATTCTGTGGCACAAATCTGCTTTCCTCTAGGACCCGTGCCAGTGCAGGTGTTACTCCAGTTCCTTGTATTTTCCTGCTGCTGGTCCAGTCCAATGTAGACAACACAATAAATATCAAGTTACAGGCTAGAAGTTTGTCATGCGTTTAAGGAAAGGGCTGATCTTAGGGATCATAAAAGTCAGCTATATTAACATAGTCTGAAAAACAGATTGGCCTGAAAAAGACATTGATCTATTACTTGCTCCAAATCCTACTCTCCAGAAAAAGGAAAGTGTGCTTACGACTGCTTCCCTTCTTAGTGAATTTAGACTGCATCAGTGTGATGACTGCTCTGTAGAAACTACATATGCCTCAATGCAGACTTACTTTTGCAAAGAGAGATGCTCAGTAAAAGCAAATATGAAAAAATGATACTTTTTTGTTGTTATTCAGATACTCAGCTCTATATTGAACTGATCTAATTATGCATACAGAAAAATATTAATCATTTCAAAGAAGTTGAAAAATGGATTTTACTTCATAACATCTATAGGAAATAATACAGTATTTACCAGCCATCACAAGTTTAATATTGAAAACCTTTAGAAATGACGTAACAGAAAAGCCAAGAATAAACATTAGCAAATACCTCTTCTTTTTTCTTCAGCATAGACTCTAACTCCTGTATTGTCTGGTTTAATTCTGTTTTATGTGTGTGGACTGCATTGGCTTGACTGCTCACACACTCTAGCTCAGTCACCTGTTGAAATAAGTACAAGCAACACATACAGAATTAATTGCAACAAATTCAAGGTGTTATTACTTAATAGCATAAACGATTGCATTTGAAATATACCCTTAGTTCTGGATGACTTATGTTGATTAAAATGGTGAAGGTGTTCTTGTGAAGTTAGCATAAAATTCCTTAAAAATTTGTTTTGCATAAAATGGTTGCTATGACTTCTAATGTTTACTGTAATATCTTGGAAACAATAAATTTAGTAAGTTTCAGGCTGAAAAAACATTAATTAAAAGTTATACTTACTAATTATTGAAAATTTTATGAAAGAAGCTGAATTACCATTTCAGAGACAGTAACGTCTAGAAAATTAAACACAGATCTGTCTGACTAACCTCTCCATCTGACACTTCTTAATGTTGCACTATCTTAATCAACTAAGCCACAATGCTCACCTACTTCCTAGCAAGCCAATTAACATTTCACAGCCTCAATTTCTGACTCAGCATCAACAATGTAATAGCAGACACTCAGCCACCAATGTACAGCTGCCAACTTCTTACTTCCTCTACTTTCAGATCTCATCTCTCAGTCACAAAGACAACAGCTAATGACACAATTTGGATTTGTAAGGTTCCTCTTAGTAGGCATCAAACATATGTCTGTGTGAATGTCTGCACTAAATCCTTTTTCTTTACTAACAAACTGTTAAAATACTAAAAATACAATAACTAATTTTTTCCAGAAGATATGTGCCTGTCAATCCTAATATATCATCTTCAACAGAGGTGCATCATCTACCTACAGTAACTAGCAAATCTGGCTCCAAAACTTCTCCAAACAAAGTATATTTCTGTGCTACCCAATTCTGCAATGAAAACCTTAAAGTCTCCATTTACCTTTCTCAGAGAAGTAACCCCTAGAGAGGGCATGTATTCTCCAGGATAATTTTATTTCTTAGATAAAAGAACATCTTGAGGAATCAAGGTTGGTGCCCTCCAGCATCGATGTAGTCTAGTTAGTGAAGCCACTGTGATGCCAGTAATTTCAGACTCTGAACTGTTTGTAGGCTCAAAAGGTAGATTACTGAGTGCAGGGAGAAGTCAAAAGCAAGTCAAGATGAAATATAAGAAAATTAAAACAAAACCTCTATCAGCTTCTCCTTTCTGAGTCACAGAGCATAAACTTCCTCTCTGTAACAGCTATGACAAGTCTAATTTCTTCTACTGGAAAACTATGATGAGATATTTTTGCACATCAGGCTTATAAATGGAGAGAAACTGAGATTACAGAAAATTCTTGGAAGGGGTAAGGGGAGTGAGGGATGAGGAGATAGCTTGGTAAGACAACACCCCACCCCTCACCTCCAAGAACTATCTTATTGGCTAGAATTGTCCCAAAAGAATACCAGCGCTCATGGCAAAAAAGTAATAGCAGTTTACTCAGTTTTATATGCCACTGAGCATTACGACTGAAGTCTTGGATAATTTTCTCAATTTACTTCAATTACACAAAAATATATCTGTTTAGATGATTTGTGACTGCTACCAATTGTGACTATTACAGTATTCGCCACTATAATTACACAAAAAAACCCCACCAAGCAGAATTGCAACACATTGACTGAGATAAATCTATATCTAAACAGTGTCCGAACTAATATCTAAATACAGCAAGAATCACAGAAACACAGAATAACTTAGGCTGGAAGGGGACCCTGGTGGTCATCTGGTCAAGGCTCCCTGCTCAAAATAGGGCCAATTTTGAAGTCACATTTGGTTGCTCAGGGTCTTGTCCAGTCAAGAACCCTTCACCATCTAGCAGAGCTGCGACAGTTGTATGTAGATTCCTGTATTTCATAGATTCATAGATTCATAGATTTCTAGGTTGGAAAAGACCTTAGAGATCATCGAGTCCAACCATCCCTAATTCCCATTAAACCATATCGCTAAGTAGATCATCCACCCTATTCTTAAACACATCCAGGGATGGGGACTCAACCACCTCCCTGGGCAGCCTATTCCAGTGGCTGACAACCCTTTCAGAGAAGAAATACTTTCTAACATCCAACCTGAATCTCCCCTGACTAAGCTTATACCCATTTCCTCTTGTTCTATCACCCATCACTAATGTAAAGAGCCCTTCCCCTACCTCCCCACCATCTTTTCTCAAGTATTTGTAGGCTGTAATCAGGTCTCCCCTCAGCCTTCTCTTCTCCAGGCTAAACAGCCCCAACTCCCTCAGCCACTCCTCATAAGTTTTATTTTCCAGCCCCTTGACCAGTTTAGTCGCCCTTCTTTGGACTCGCTCCAGGAGCTCAATATCTCTCTTAAAGCGAGGGGCCCAAAACTGGACACAATATTCCAGGTGCGGCCTCACTAGTGCCGAGTACAGGGGCAGGATCACTTCCCTGCTCCTGCTGGTCACACTATTCTTGATACACGCCAGTATCCCATTGGCCTTTTTGGCCACCTGGGCACACTGCTGGCTCATATCAAGCCGGTAGTCAACCAACATCCCCAGGTCCTTCTCCGCCAGGCAGCTCTCCAGCCACTCTTCCCCGAGCCTATAGCGATGCTTGGGGTTTTTATACCCCAAGTGAAGGACTCTGCACTTGGCCTTATTAAAGCTCATGCCATTGGCCTCAGCCCAACGATCCAGTCTGTTCAAATCCCTCTGAAGGGCCTCCCTACCCTCGAGCAGATCGACACAGCCTCCCAGCTTGGTGTCGTCTGCAAACTTACTGAGGGTACATTCAATCCCCTCATCCAGGTCATTGATAAAGATGTTAAACAGAACTGGACCCAGCACTGAGCCCTGGGGAACCCCACTGGTGACCGGCCTCCAGCCGGATTTAGCCCCATTTACCACCACTCTTTGGGCCCGGCCATCCAGCCAGTTTTTAACCCAAAGGAGGGTGTGCCTATCCAGGCCAGCAGTTATCAGTTTCTCAACCAGAACATTATGAGAAACTGTATCAAAGGCTTTACTGAGGTCAAGGAAAACTACATCCACAGCCCTTCCCTCGTCAACCAGGCGGGTCACCCCATCATAGAAGGTGATC
Source organism: Tauraco erythrolophus (assembly GCF_009769465.1). Classification (NCBI taxonomy): domain Eukaryota; kingdom Metazoa; phylum Chordata; class Aves; order Musophagiformes; family Musophagidae; genus Tauraco; species Tauraco erythrolophus. The sequence continues at coordinate 610,211 of NC_141497.1, read as the reverse complement.
AGGTTTGATTGGCAAGACCTGCCTTTCATAAACCCATGTTGACTGGGCCTGATCACCCGGTTAACCTGTATGTGCTCATTAATAGCACTCAAGATAACCTGTTCCATGACTTTGCCCGTCACCGAGGTCAGACTGACAGGCCTGTAGTTCCCCGGATCCTCCTTCCGCCCTTTTTTGTTAATGGGGGTAACATCCGCCAGCCTCCAGTCCAGCGGAACTTCCCCAGTGAGCCAAGACTGCCCAAAGATAATGGACAGGGGTTTGGCAATGACATCCGCCAGCTCTCTCAGGACTCTCAGATGGATACCATCAGGCCCCATAGACTTGTGGGCATCCAGCCGAAGGAGCGGATCCTTGACCCGTTCCTCTTGGATCACAGGAGCTTCAATTTGCTCTCCCTCCCTGCTCTCAGGCACCGAAGGCCAGCTCACCTGGGAGCTACTAACCTTATTATTAAAGACTGAGGCAAAGAAGGCATTAAGGACCTCAGCCTTGTCCTCATCCCTAGTGACTAACGTACCCCCTGAGTCCAGTAGGGGCTGGAGGTGATCTTTAGCCCTCCTTTTGTTATTAATATATTTATAGAAGGACTTTTTGTTGTCCCTTACAGAGCTGGCTAGTCTAAGTTCCAATTGGGCTTTTGCCCCCCTGATTATCTATCTCCCTACATGTCCTAACTTCCTCCCTGTATTGATTCCTGGATGCCTGCCCATTCTTCCAAGACTTATAGACATCCCTTTTTCTTTTGAGATGTTCCCAAATCTCCTTTGTCATCCAAGCTGGTTTTCTACCCCGGCGGCTCGATTTCCGGCACACAGGGACAGCTCGCTCCTGTGCCTCCAGAATTTCCTTTTTGAGTAGTAACCATCCCTCCTGCGCCCCCTTACCCTTGAGAGCTGTCTCCCATTGGACTTTATTAACCAGACTTCTAAACAGCCCAAAGTCAGCTCTCCCAAAGTCCAGCTTGGCCGTTTTAGTGTTCCTCCTCCTAACTTCCCCTAGAATTGAGAATTCTATTATCTCGTGGTCACTATGCCCCAGGCGTCCTCCAACCTTCACATCTCCCACAAGACCTTCTCTGTTCACAAACAGCAGGTCTAGGGGAGCACCTTCTCTAGTCGGTTCACTGACCAGTTGTGATAGGAAGTTGTCCTCCACACTCTGCAGGAATCGCCTAGACTGTTTCCTGACTGCCATGTTATACTTCCAACAGACTGCTATTTTGTGCTATTGTAAAACTGCACTGACTTGCATATCTGAAAAAAGTCAATACTGTGGCTTTGTATTTGAGACTCAAAAAAAAATATTTTTTTTCTTAGCCTCTGCTTCTTTATTTTGCATTTATCATCCAGGTAAAGATTGCACATAGGGAAAAAAATTCTGAAAGGGCTTTTTAGTGACTATTTAATGAGTTAACTGTTTTAGTATATGGCCATTATTATACTTAACTGCATACTCCAGTGTGAAATATGTCAGCTTAAATAAGACAGCAAGGCAACTTGTTCTGGCAGAGCCTAGAACTTCTCAGCAGAGGCCATTTGAGAGTTTTCTGGAAATTTTGATCTAGGATCAACAGCCTATAATTAGATGAGAATGCCAGGCAGAAGTTTTCATTGTAGCTGACAGCTAGTGTACACTAGGCTGCTGGGAAGACTGGAGGAGTGAGGCTTCGGTCTACGTAACACAACAAGGAGTTACAGACTTGATGTTAGCTTAAGATAGTGACTGCTCAAAGCTTCAGAAGACTGAAGAATCTCTCAAAGAAAACAAACCAAATCAAAGCACAAAGAAATCAAGAGAGGAGATGGCACCAAATCTCAACACAGACAACTGTTTCATGAGTGAAGACTTCAGACGGAGGCAGAGAAGTGAGAATGACAAATATTTTGAGTGGTAACCCTTCCTGAGCAATTATTAACAGAATGAATATGAGCTATGTTTGCTGTAGATTGAGTCATTTTTTCAAACCGCTTTCTTGAGATAAATTTGTACACTTCTGATCTCAAATAACAATAAACAATAGTTTTTATTCAGCATCTTAAATTCAGTGCCAGCAGATCATGAAATTATTTCTAAACTTCATACAGAAATTACTACTACAGAAAAGCAAAGAAAGACAGATTAGAACATATTTTCAGTGTAGCTGTAGCCTATTTTATAGATATGCCTGACACTATTAACTTGTTCCCTAAAGATATTTTTATCCCTTATATTTATCGTGGAATGCAATATCCAAGGTCTACTAACTCAGGCTACAGCACAGAACAGGCAGAGTGCTCACATGCAAGACTGAATTTAAGTATTAATTATGTACTTTTAGCTGGTTGAGATACATCCCTAAATGGATCATAACTATGACTGTGATAATATTGTTTCATCAATAATTCAATATTCTACAAAGAAGAAAAGAGCCCTTTGCTTTCCACAATGAGAAATGATGTTGCGTGGCTCAGCAAAACTGGGAATAACTGCATAAAGTTTCCCATAATCTATGCAGAAGAAGCTTCTCAGTTCTTCATGGTGGACAGTAAGATGCAAGACAGTATGCAAACAAGTCAATCATAAAAATAATTGTAGCATAGCTTTTGAGAATAAAAAACTCTGGAGAGATTTTTGGTGCTAAGAAATGTGAAAATGCAGAAAATAAGGAAAATTGCTTTTCAAGGTTGCTGTTGAAAGAACAAAAAGCACACCATAGTATTATTCATATACATCCCTTCTGACAGCAAATTAATTATTGTATTTTTCCAAGACTTACCCATAGATAAAATGATAACCTGGGGGCAGGGTGAGTTTTGTGCATTACCAACAATATAGTACTTTTTTCAACTGAGAAAACGACTAAAGATTTTGCTGAAAAGGACACATTTTTCTCTATGGGCATTGATGCCTCAAGCCATAGAAATATCAAAATGTTTTCCACAGTTATTCATTCCTACAGAGATGAAAGAGGAATAATCCATCATCTGCTTGATTTTTGTGAAGAAAGTAATGAAACTGCAGTAGGAATATTTGAAAATATAAGTAGTGTACTAAAATCGATGCTTCGAGCTTCAGCCATGCATTATTATTTGCAACTGATAATGCTAATACTAACTTTAGGCCACATCCCTTTCTCTGCAATCTAATTAGCAAATATTTTTTCTAGCTATCTGACCAGTTCACGAAATACATGCAATAGCAAACAGGGTACAGATATGTCATCCTTTAATCCTAAGGATTTAACTCCAGCAATTTCCTCATTCTCCAATGGACTTTTGGAATTATAGGATATATTTTATTCTACAAAGCTTTGACTACATAAAAACGTCGTGGCATGTTCATGGATGTTTTTTAAAACTTGCAGATAAAAGGATCTTAAAGCATTTCTTAGTTTTTTTAGAAATATGATGCAGATGGGGATGAGGAATCCTTCAGTGAAAATGTTGTTTTTCCTTACCCAGTGTTGCAGTTTAGCCCAGCTGGCAACTAAACACCACACAGCTGCTCATTCATCCTCCCCCACCCCCAGGGAATGGGGAAGAGAATTAAAGGGGAAAAGAGAAGGAGACTTGTGGGTTGAGATAAGAACAATTTTTAAATAATAATAATAGAAAAAATATATATAATAATATATACAAGCAAGTGATGCACAGTGTAATTGCTCACTACCCAGTGACCAACCCCTGTCCTGTCCCAGCAAACGATCCCAAAACAGATAAGTCCCCACACCACAATCCCGGATGAGTGAAACGCCCAAACAGAACAAGAGAGAGAGAGCGCTCTGAGAGACGTAGAGTCTGAGAGAGCCCTCCAAACAGAAAGAGCCCAACTTCCCAGCCAACTCTCATCTATATACTGGGCATGACATTGTATGATATGGAATACTTCATTGGCCAGTTTGACCCTCAATCCTAAGTCTAAGTTAAAATCACAGGAGGAGTTGTGGACCCTCTGTCCCGGCTATGCTCCCTCCCAGCCTGTTGTGCTCCTGCACATTGGCAAGAACATGGCAGCTGAAAAGTCCTTGAGGCCTCAGTGCCAACTATAAACATCAGTGCCCTGTCAGCGTTCTTCTCAGAGCAAGTCTCAGACTAAAACCAAAACACAGAGCTCTTCTGGCTGCTAAAAAGAAAAATTAACTCTTTTTCCAGTCAAAACCAGGACACCTAGAGTGATAGCAGTTTGGTTGGTTGTTTTTATTTCTTTTCCAAATTATAATCTTGTATATGACACTTTTGTATCACCCCACATTCAGTGAAAGTGAATTACCAGAAAAAAAACCAATGAAATAGTCTTGGGTCCTAAATGCAAATCTGCTCTAAAAACAAATCAAGGCAAAAAGAAAAAGACAGAAAGGACTTTCCTTCAGTTCACCATCCTTTAAAAAAAGCTGAATGCACATTTTGATTTCAGAAAACAAAACTACCATAACCTGGTTTCCCTGCTTTGACTGAAGAGGAGACATCTTTTTAGTAAACTGTAAGTATTAACTAAGGATTGAATCTTGATAAAGGCTCAATGTGGATTATTTGTATTATGAATCATACATAGAAAAGGAGCTCAGAGTACGTGCTGTATTTCAGAAATCCTGTCCTAGGAAATGCTCTGATGCTCTAACGTCAAGACTGACAACATATACCATTTCAAAATTAATATGGAACTTATGATAGCTGAAATGAATATTGGAGGAGCAAAAATGTACATCTGAGAGAAAAATACATATTCCCTGAAATAAAATGCTCATATTTTTTATTTGGTATCCCCTAATTCCGTGCAAAGAAGGTGGTCAGCCTCTGCAATAGTTTCTCTTCTCAAGGATTTTTAAAATATTACTCTGGATTTCTTTTTATTAGAAATTAGTTCCACTGTAACAAGGATAATGGATCTCATGCAGATAATTACAGCTACTCTAAAACATAAACTCTTTTTTAAGGCAAGATTGTAATTTCAAAAATAAAGTCACTATATTCTCACATCTCGACTATCACAGTTAGAACAATTAGCCTTTCCAGATCATACTGTGTTACAGAAAACCCTAATACTCCCCAGAACATCTCTCTTGAACATTTGGTCAATATTTAACATTATGATCTCACATGGGCAAGAATTGCCCTTTTTTTCTGCCTTTTCAGGAGTTTCTAGTGCAACAAGAATTTGCTTGCAATTCCAGATGAAAGGACTGCATAAGTAAAAATATGGACTTTGTTGTCCATTTTTTGTGCACTCAGGATTGGTCCATCTACACACATATTTGTTTCAATTAAATGCATAGACAAATACAAGCAAAATGGTAATCCCACTGTTTTGATTAAATTGTCAAACTAACCATATTTGCCCTGCAAAATGCTCATCTATTTTCTTTGTTAAACAAATGATACCAAGCATCTAGCAACATGCTAATTACAATATTTTAAGAAGGAAGTTATACTTGAATAATTTTTTTCTTTAATCAATAAAACCAAATTTAAATACAAGTTTGGATTGTTCAGTGGGGGTAGGAGGGACACAGTCTTAAGGGGAGGATGACAAGAAATAGGCATCACATTAAAAAGGTGCATTGCAAATACATTTTTTGATCAAAACTCCATACATAAATTTCTTGTTACCACACTTTCTGTCACCTTATTTCATATTTTTACTTTTAGAAAATATCCTTCTTTGGTCATATAAAATCAAACAGTTATTCATAGTATAGAATCATAGAATGGTTCGGGTTGGAAGGAACCTCAAAGAGCTAGTTCCAACCCCCCTGCCAGGGGCAGAGAAACCCTCCACTACACCAGGTTGCCCAAAGCCTCATCCAACCTGGCCTTGAACACTTCCAGGGATGAGGCATCTACTTCTCTGGGCAACCTGTTCCAGTGCCTCACCACCCTCTGAGTGAAAAATTTCTTCCTTATATCTAATCTAAATCTGCCCCTTGTCCTAACACTACACGCCCTTGGAAAAAGTTCCTCCTCAGCTTTCCTGTAGGTCCCCTTTAAGTACTGGAAGGCTGCAAGAAGATCACCCCAGAGCCTTCTCTTCTCTAGGCTGAACAGACCCAACTCTCTCAGCCTGTCTTCATAGCAGAGGTGCTCCAGCCCTCGGATCATCTCCATGGCCCTCCTCTGGACTCGCTCCAGCAGCTCCATGTCCTTCTTGTGTTGGGGACTCCAGAGCTGAACACAGTATTCCAGGTGGGGTCTCACGAGAGCAGAGTAGAGGGGCAGAATCACTTCCCTCGACCTGCTGCCCACGCTTCTTTTGATGCAGCCCAGGATACGGTTGGCTTTCTGGGCTGCCAGTGCACATTGCCGGCTCATGTTGAGCTTCTCGTCCGCCAGCACTCCCAAGTCCTTCTCCTTAAGGCTGCTCTCAATCCTTTCTCCACCCAGCCTGTACTTGTGCTTGGGGCTGCCCCGACCCACGTGCAGGACCTTGCACTTGGCCTTGTTGAACTTCATGAGGTTCGCACAGGCCCACCTCTCCAGCCTGTCAAGGTCCCTCTGTGTGGATACAAAAAGGCTAGAAGCAGAAATTTTCCAGCTACTGCAGCGTCCTGTGAAAGTTCTTTTTCCCATGCAGGCTAGCTGAGAAACAGTTTGAGGTTTTTGTAAACTAAGACTTTATCTTGCACCTGTAGCTTGTTATGCAGTCTTGTTTATGGCACACTGGGAAAGTTGTTTTGAAATGGGTGTTGTAGCATTTAGCCAATCACTCTGGGAGGTGGATGGTCAAGCGACCAATTGCCTTGGCCATCCTTGTGAACCATATTTTATATATATATACGGATTTGTAATTAATAAACGGCTGATGCTGCTGATGCTGCTGCTGCCGCTGCTGATACTGCTGCTGCTGCTGCTCCTCCTGCTGTTGGCGTTGGCTCTTTCTCCTGCACCTGAATTCTGTGTCGTTCTTCTCTCCGTCCCCGAGACGGCAGCGACATTTGGTGACCCCGACGTGATACAACCGCAACTGAATTTAGAAGGTACGTGCTTCCCCCGAGGCTCCGGGGACAAAACTCTAGACTGAGAAGATGGGGCAAAGCTCCGTGAAAGAAAGCACGATATTTTCTGCCTTCAAAAATGTGATAACGATCGCAGGAGCTGACATAAGTGATGAAGCTCTCTGTGAATTGCTAAATTGGGCAGCAGAACATGAGTTTGTAGCTGATCCAGACACTGCCCTTAACCCAGAAGCTTGGGAACTGTTAGGGGATAAGTTATTTCATGAGATCATGCTTGGAGATAAGAGCGTACTTGACCTGCTACGTACGTGGTGGTCCCTATACGGTATAATGCGGAAGTGGACAGCAGGAAGAGAAGGAAAAGAATTACCGGGCTCTGACGAATCTGCGGGTGAAGGCTCTGAAGGGGACGATGAGTTATTTGAGGGATCACTGACCCCGGACAGCACAGGCAGCGTACCTGCCGCGTCTCCGCTGCCCTCGGGCACTGAGAGACTCGCGGGGACTGCACGGAGGTCCTACCCCTCCCCGCGGGATTATGTTCCGCCTGAGTACCCCTCCCCAGTGGAACAGTTAGCAAAACTAACCGGTCAAAGCAAAGCGTTGGAGCGTCCCCCACCCTCCGCCCCAGCGGCCCCCCCCTCCTCCTCCGCGCTACGGCCGCCCGTACAGCCGGCTGCTTCAGTGCCTGCAGCGGGATCTGTCCTTCCTACGGCTCTGCCATTGCCGCAGCCAGGCACGGCAGCCGGGGTTCTACCGCAACCGGGAGGGGCAGGAGGTATCACGGCGGCGTCGGCTCCGGCGCCTTTGTGTCCCGCGCCAGCATCCGCGCATTTCCCGGCGCAAACGCCGGTGGCGGATCTCTCGGCACACCAGCCTACGACGCTTTTGCGGGAAATACTACAGCAACTAGTGGTGTTGACGGAGGCGGTGCGACAGGCGCCGAGGGCGGCGTCGGCACCCCCCCCGACGGCAGCCCCGAGCGCGGCGCCGGCAGCCCCCCCGACGGCAGCCCCCCCGACGGCAGCCCCCCCGACCGCGACGGCGGCCCCGGAAGTGGCGCCGAGTGCGGCGCCGGCAGCCCCTCCGACGGCGGCCCAGGACGCGGCCCCGAACGCGGCGCCGGCACCCCCCCCGACGGCGGCGCTTGCACGGACAGTGATGCCGCCGCAAGCCGCAGCCCCCCAAGCTGCATTGCCGTGCGTAGCTCCGCAACCGTCCACAGCCTCCGCCTCTACACCGCCCGCTGGCCCGGCGCCTGTGCCCTGCCAGCCTTCCTCATCCGTGAGGCCCGACGATGCAAGCGGTGTTACTGCGGACTCGCTTACTACACTGCGGGAAACTGTGGCGGTGGTCAGACATCGGCAACCAGTAACACAGCTGACCTACAACCGTCCATGGACGCTTCCCGAATGTAGTGTGACTGTGCGTCCAAAAAATTCAAAGCGGTTTTGGGAATCGGTCAAGAGGCGGGCTCTGGAGGTTGGGGACTGGGATTTAATAGAGAAAGTCGGGATGCCTAAAGATGAAAAGGGACCTGAGCGAGTTATTATAGTGCCTCAAAGTGCTGTGCAGGTAGATCAAGGTGGTAGTGAACCCACAGAGGGTATCATCCAAGCCTTTCCTGTACAGAAAGCTCTTCCTAACTCAGGTCGATCTGACACACATGAAGTTATCGCTTGGAAAGTGGTCCAAGATTTGCAATCCAAAGTGGCACAATATGGGCTAGGTTCTCCTGAAGTCATGCAGATTATTAGAGTGCTGAATACTGACCTGCTCTCTCCATCTGATATTAAGCATTTAGGTCAGGTATTATTTCAACCTGTACAATATTCAGTTTTTGAGGCCAATTGGAGAAAGATGGCTGAGAAAGCTGCGGCTGGGAATATGCAACTACCTCCAGCTGATCCTAGACATGGAGTTCCAGCAGATGCTCTTATGGGAGCTAATGCCTTTTCTGATCCTGATCTTCAAGCCACCTGGCATCCTCAGGTCCTTGAGCAGGCTCAGAAGATTGGTATGGGAGCCCTATTAAAAGGCATAGACATGGCTGCTCCTAAAACACGATATGTGAAAATAACTCAGGGGCAGAAAGAGCATTTTTTATCTTTCGTAGAAAAGATTGCTGCCGCCCTCGAGAAGCAGGTCGAAGATGAGACCTTGCGGCAGCTGTTGTGCAGACAACTAGCAAGAGATAATGCCAATGATGAGTGTAGAAAGATCATAGATGCTTTGCCAGGGGAACCCACGCTAACAGACATAGTTGAAGCCTGTTCCAAAGTGGGATCTGATAATCCTAAGTCTGCTCTGGCTGCAGTTCTGCAGCCTATTCAATTAAATTCTGATCGTGGACTAAAAAGGCAACCTAAGGTTGAGAGCAAGCAGAAACAGATTAGACAAAAGAAGAAGAAGAAGGAGAACAGGGAAGCTGCTCACTGCGAGAGATGCGATAGGCCAGGTCATTTTGCAAAATACTGTCAATCTATGTACCATGCCAATGGTCGACCCTTGACACGCTCGGGAAACTCGACCAGGAGCGCAAAGGGGATGTGCGCTCAGACACAAATACTTCCCCAGGGCATGGCACCGACACAGGCCTACTCAGCCAGCTTAGAGCCGGCACCCAGGGATCAATCGGAGTGGATGTGCACACCGCAACAGCAGTCATCTTAGAATCCTGTCATGTTTATAAGGTTCCCTTGAACGTATTCGGGCCCCTAGGACAGGGACTGAGTGCATTGCTGGTGGGAAGATCTAGTGTCACCCCTCAAGGGATCTTTGTACACCCAGGAGTTATTGATGCTGACTTTACAGGCCAGATTTGTGCTATGGTTTCCACACCCACCCCCCCGTCACTATTCCTGAAAAGACTCAAATTGCTCAACTTGTGCCTTTCAAGTCATGTGTTCCCAGGACAGAACAACGAAGTCATGAAGATGGCGGCTTTGGATCTACGGGACTTCCGCAGGTCTTCTGGACCGCAGACATCTCTAGCCAAAAGCCGCAGATGACATGTACCCTAATCCTGCCAAATGCCCAGCCGTCCAAGATTCAGCTCCGAGGTTTGATCGACACGGGCGCTGACGTGACAATCATCTCCTTCTCTGCGTGGCCTCCTACGTGGCCTTTAGCCCCTGTGGGGTCAGCCATTGCAGGGTTGGGGGGAACCACACAGAGCTATTTAAGCGAACAACCTGTGGTGGTGAAAAATGCAGAGGGGCAAACAGCTACAGTTCGGCCCTATGTCACTGCAGCTCCGCTTAACCTCTGGGGGCGGGATGTATTGGCGGCTTGGGGGGTACGGATTGGGACAAATTTTTGATGGGGGCCACTGTGCTGAAGGGCGCAGAGTATCCTACGCTGCCTTTGCGGTGGCTAGTAAGCAAATCCATCTGGCAACCCCAGTGGCCCCTACCAAAAGAGAAACTAGTCGCCCTTCATCAGTTAGTTCAGGAACAATTACAACAGGGACACCTTGAGCCTTCCACTAGTCCCTGGAACACTCCTGTTTTTGTAATTCAGAAAAAATCAGGAAAATGGAGATTGTTGCAGGATCTCCGGAAAATCAATGCAGTGATGGAAAGTATGGGGGCATTGCAGCCTGGTATGCCCTCACCCACCATGATTCCAGCAGGGTGGGAAATCCTGATCATTGATTTGAAGGATTGCTTTTTCACTATTCCTTTACATCCTGATGACAAGCCAAAATTTGCTTTTACTGTGCCTGCAGTTAACAATGCCGAACCTGCGAAGAGGTATCAATGGAAGGTTCTACCTCAGGGCATGAAGAACAGCCCGACTATCTGCCAATGGTATGTCGCTCAAGCTTTGTCCGGAGTCCGCGAGCAGTTTCCTGAGGCATACTGCTACCATTACATGGATGATATCCTGGTGGCAGCATCCACCCAGGACGAGCTGCTGAGGATACAGCCTCGGCTGCTCGCTGCTCTGCATTCTTATGGATTGCAGGTGGCTCCGGAGAAAGTTCAAAAGCATCCTCCTTGGAAATATTTAGGAGTCAAAATTCTGGATCAAGCTATACAACACCAAGAGGTGCAATTCTCGGGTTCTATTAAAACCCTGAATGATGCTCAGAAATTGCTGGGTATCATCAATTGGTTACGTCCCTATCTAGGGCTAACCACAGCACAACTTTCCCCGCTTTTTCATATTTTAAAGGGGGACCCCGAGTTGAATTCAGCTCGGAAATTGACTCCTGAAGCGCGACGAGTGCTGGAGGAGGTTCAACAGGCTGTTTCTGCTCGTCAGGTTTATCGAGTGGATCCCTCCATTGATATCACTGTTTTCATTACCACTCCAGATTTTCATCCTACAGGTATCATTGGCCAGTGGAATAAACAGTGGCCCGATCCTTTGCATATTCTGGAATGGGTCTTTTTGCCACATCAGCCAAAAAAGACAGCATCCACATTGTTTGAATTGATCGCTTGTCTGATAATCAAATGCCGCCAAAGGTGTTTGCAATTAATGGCAGCGGATCCTGCAACAATTGTTCTTCCAGTACAGCAGGAACACTTTGAGTGGAGCCTTACTAACAGTGCTCCTCTGCAAAGTGCGCTGCAAAACTTTTCGGGACAGGTTGCTTATCATCTGCCCAGCCATAAATTACTGCAATTGGCAAAATCGACAAGCTTTACCTTGTGGCCAAAAAATAGTCGGGTGCCAGTGCAAGGACCCACCGTCTTCACCGACGGGTCCGGGAAAACCGGGAAAGCTATTGTTACCTGGAAGGAGGAATCTGAGTGGCAGGTGCTGGAAGGCCACGAGTCAGGCTCAGCCCAGTTGGTTGAACTGAGGGCTGTTGCCATGGCTTTTCAGCGGTTCTCTCAGGTACCTTTGAATTTGGTCACTGATTCTGCCTACGTAGCAGACATAACCCAACGCTTAGATTGTTCACTTTTGAAGGAAGTGAATAATGCGGCTCTGTTTTCACTATTGAAAACTTTGTGGTGTGCAATTCAAGCTCGAGTTCATCTGTATTACATTTTGCATATCCATAGTCACACCAACTTGCCAGGTTTTATAACAGAAGGCAATGCCAGGGCTGACATGCTAGCTAACCCTGCTTGGGTAGCGCCTCAGCCTGACAAAATTGCACAAGCCAAAGCATCGCATAGTTTTTTCCATCAAAGTGCGCATACCCTGCAGAAACAGTTCCACTTAACGCCCACTGAGGCTCGGGACATTGTCAGTGCTTGCACTGACTGCCACGGACTTGCGGCACCTCTGCCATCGGGGGTAAACCCCAGGGGCCTAAAGGCCCTGCAGCTTTGGCAGACGGATGTAACGCATGTTCCTGAATTTGGCAGGTTTAAGTATGTGCACGTGCCTATTGACACTTTCTCCTCAGCTATGTGGGCGTCTGCTCATACTGGGGAGAAAGGTCGCAATGTCATTGCCCATTGGAAACTCGCCTTTGTGGTCTTGGACGTGCCTTTTTCTGTGAAAACCGATAATGGCCCGGCCTATGTCTCACAGAAGACACGGCAGTTTTTACACCTATGGGGTGTAAATCATACTTTAGGTATTCCGCATTCTCCTACTGGCCAAGCCATTGTTGAACGCGCTCATGGCACTTTGAAGCGTGTTTTAGAGAAACAAAAAGGGGGAATGCATGGAGAAACCCCACAGAGTCGACTAGAAAAAGCATTATATACAATTAATCATCTTACAGTGCCACCAAATTCAAATAATCCTGTTATTCTGAATCATTTTCTTTCGTTGCAGTCTTCAGGTGAGACGCACCTGCCTCGAGCGAAAGTCTGGGTACGGGACCTACTCACTAAGAAGTGGGAAGGCCCGTGTGAGCTTATTGCTTGGGGTCGTGGGTATGCTTGCGTTTCCACAGATACTGGGGTACGATGGCTACCTGCACGATGCGTTCGCCCTGACCTGCGGCACCAGAAGCAGAACAGGCAACCTCCAAGGCAACCTTCAAATGACGGCCAGAATGCGGATCATTCGATTGATGATCCTCCTGATGACGACCAAGACATCGACCATCAGCCCGGTCCTTCTACAAACAGAGACTGAACTTAAAGCTTCTTATGTTATGGAGTCAGAATGTAGAGCCCTTAAGGCTATTTAGAATTAATGACTGGACGTATAACTGGGTTTGCTATATGTGTATCTCTTATGGCATTGCTGGAGAATCTCTCTGCCCACTTTAAATTAGTCTTAAACAAAAAGGGGGAATTGTGGATACAAAAAGGCTAGAAGCAGAAATTTTCCAGCTACTGCAGCATCCTGTGAAAGTTCTTTTTCCCATGCAGGCTAGCTGAGAAACAGTTTGAGGTTTTTGTAAACTAAGACTTTATCTTGCACCTGTAGCTTGTTATGCAGTCTTGTTTATGGCACACTGGGAAAGTTGTTTTGAAATGGGTGTTGTAGCATTTAGCCAATCACTCTGGGAGGTGGATGGTCAAGCGACCAATTGCCTTGGCCATCCTTGTGAACCATATTTTATATATATATACGGATTTGTAATTAATAAACGGCTGATGCTGCTGATGCTGCTGCTGCCGCTGCTGATACTGCTGCTGCTGCTGCTCCTCCTGCTGTTGGCGTTGGCTCTTTCTCCTGCACCTGAATTCTGTGTCGTTCTTCTCTCCGTCCCCGAGACGGCAGTGACACCTCTGGATGGCACCCCTTCCCTCCAGCGTGTCCACAACACCACACAGCTTGGTGTCATCTGCAAACTTGCTGAGGGTGCACTCGATCCCACTGTCCATGTCACCAACAAAGATGTTAAATAGCACTGGCCCCAGTACTGACCCATGAGGAACACCACTCGTCACTGGCCTCCACTCGGACATTGAACCGTTGACCACAACTCTTTGAGTGCGACCATCCAGCCAATTCCTTATCCACTGAGTGGTCCATCCATCAAAACCATGTCTTTCCAGTTTAGAGACAAGGATGTCATGTGGGACAGTATCAAATGCTTTGGATAAGTCCAGGTAGACTATGTCAGTTGCTCTTCCCTTATCCATCAATGCTGTAGCCTCATCATAGAAGGCCACCAAACTAGTCAGGCACAATTTGCCCTTAGTGAAGCCATGTTGGCTGTCACCAATCACCTCCTTATTTTCTATGTGCCTTAGCATAGTCGCCAGGAGGATCTGCTCCATGATCTTGCTGGGCACAGAGGTGAGACTGACTGGCCTGTAGTTCCCTGGGTTGTCTTTTTTTCCCTTTTTAAATATGGGGGCTATGTTTCCCCTTTTCCAGTCAGTGGGAACTTCACCAGACTGCCATGGCTTCTGAAATATGATGGATAGCGGCTTAGCAACTTCATCTGTCAGTTCCCTCAGGACCCACGGATGCACCTCATCAGGTCCCATGGACTTGTCCACCTTCAGGTTCTTTAGATTGTTCAATAAGCACTGACTTCTCAGCAAGCAAGAAGTGCACAATATGGGCTCTGATTCAGCAAGTAACTTTATCACAAATCTGCATGTTTAAAATGGAGTTTTGGTTATTCGATTATTCATGCAGCTGGTGGAAACGTGGAGGTGACTGCTAAGGGGTCTGCAAAGATTTTCTATAGAAATTTTTTGGATACTCTGAACAGATGGCTTATATGGCATCCTGTACTTCTTCTGAACTTTAATAACTGCTTGTGGTGAGTTGATCCTGGCTGAAGGCCACTCTATTACTCCCCTCCTTAGCTGAACAGAGGAGAGAAAATATAACAAAAGGCTTGTGGGTCAAGATAAGGACAGAGAGAGATAATTCACTAATTATGGGCAAAACAGACTTGACTCGAGGAAATTAGTTTAATTTATTACCAATCAAATCAGAGTAGGATAATGAGAAATAAAACCAAATCTTGAAACACCTTCCCTCCACCCCTCCCTTCTTCCCAGGCTTAACTTTACTCCTGAATTCTCTACCTCCTTTCCCTCCCCCAGTGGCGCAGGGGGACAGCAAATGGTGGTTGCAGTCAGTTCATCACATGTTGTCTCTGCTACTCCTTCCTCCTCAGGGGGAGGACTCCTCATGCTCTTCCCCTGCCCCAGCGTGGGATTCCTCCCACAAGATACATTTCTCCATGAACTTCTCCAATGTTAGTCCTTCCCACGAGCTGCAGTTCTTCACGAACTGCTCCAGCATGGGTCCCCCACAGGATCACAAGTCCTGCCAGCAAACCCGCTCCAGCGTGGGCTCCTCTCTCCATGCATCCACAGGTCCTGCCAGGAGCCTGCTCCAGCACAGGCTTCCCATGGGGTCACAGTCTCCTTCGGGCATCCACCTGCTCTGGCGTGGGGTCCTCCACAGGCTGCAGGTGGATATCTGCTCCACCATTAATCTCCATGGGCTGCAGAGGGACAGCCTGCCTCACCCCTCACCATGATCTTCACCACAGGCTGCAGGGGAATCTCTACTCCAGTGCCTGGAGCACCTCCTCCCCCTCCTTCTTCACTGATCTTGGTGTCTGCAGAGATGTTTCTCTCACATATTCTCACTCCTCTCTGGTTGAAGTTTTCTCTTGTGCAATTGTTTTTTTCCCTTTCTTAAAAATGTTATCACAGAGGCACTACCACCGTCACTGATTGGCTCAGCCTTGGCCAGCAGCGGGTCTGTCTTGGAGCCAGCTGGCATTGGCTCTGTCAGACATAGGGGCAGCTTCTCACAGAAGCCACCCCTGTAGCCCTCCCCACTACCAAAACCTTGCCATGCAAACTCAATACAGGTTATTTATAAGGCTATTTATATAAAGATGAAAATAAAGATGGAAATAATAATGCAAAGTTTACTAATCAATTTGCATTACTTCCTCTCACACACCACACTTGACAGAGGATATGAGTCTGCTGTAGCTTGCAGACACATGACTCAGGCACCAAAACTTGTATATAAACCTAAAGCACATAAAAGAGTGAATACCACAATTGCATTATATATAAGCCACATAATATATTATTAAATTGAACTAAATATAGTAGCTAGTGTTGGCAGTACCATTCTTCATTTTGGAGGCTGGTCTGTTTTATAAGACTAGCTCCTGGACCAACTGAAAATGAAGAGGTTAGCCTATAGAGGGTGGAAGCAGAGACAGATAGCCTGGGAGGAATACAGAGAAGATGTACGAGTGACCAGGGATCAAGTGAGGAAGGCTAAAGCCCTGAAGGAATTGAATTTGGCAAGGGATATAAAAAGCAATAAGAAAAGCTTCTATAGGTATGTAGGGGACAAAAGGAAGTCCAAGGAGAATGTAGGCCCCCTCCGGAAGGATACTGGTGCTCTGGTTACCCGGGACATAGAGAAGGCTGAGTTACTCAATGACTTTTTTGCCTCAGTCTTCACTGATAAAGCCTCTTGTCTTACCACCCAAGCTGTGGAAAGAACTAGCAGGGACTGTGAGGATGAACCACCACCCACTGTACTTGAAGAGCAGGTTCGGGAACATCTGAGGAACTTGAAGGTGCACAAGTCCATGGGACCTGATGAGACCCATCCGCGGGTCCTGAAGGAACTGGCGGATGAAGTTGTCAAGCCACTGGCCATTGTATTTGAGAAGTCGTGGTGGTCTGGCGAGGTCCCCGATGACTGGAAGAGAGGGAACATAACCCCCATATTTAAAAAGGGGAACAAGGAGGACCCGGGCAACTACAGGCCGGTCAGTCTCACCTCTGTGCCCAGCAAGATCATGGAGCAGATCCTCCTGGCGACTATGCTAAGGCACATAGAAAATAAGGAGGTGATTGGTGACAGCCAACATGGCTTCACTAAGGGCAAATTGTGCCTGACTAGTTTGGTGGCCTTCTATGATGAGGCTACAGCATTGATGGATAAGGGAAGAGCAACTGACATAGTCTACCTGGACTTGTGCAAAGCTTTTGACACTGTCCCACATGACATTCTTCTCTCTAAACTAGAGAGGCATGGTTTTGATGGATGGACCACTCGGTGGATAAGGAATTGGCTCAATGGCCGCACTCAGAGAGTTGTGGTCAACGGCTCAATGTCCAAGTGGAGACCGGTCACAAGTGGCGTCCCTCAGGGGTCCGTGTTGGGCCTGGCCCTCTTCAACATCTTTGTCGGTGACGTGGACAGTGGCATGGAGTGCACCCTCAGCAAGTTCACCGATGACACCAAGCTGTGTGGTGCCGTCGACACGCTGGAAGGGAGGGATGCCATCCAGAGGGACCTCGACAGGCTGGAGAGGTGGGCCCGTACCAACCTCATGAAGTTCAACCAGGCCAAATGCAAGGTCCTACATCTGGGTCGTGGCAATCCCAGGCACAAATACAGACTGGGTGGTGAATGGATCGAGAACAGCCCTGAGGAGAAGGACTTGGGAGTACTGGTGGACGAGAAGCTCAATATGAGCCGGCAATGTGCTCTTGCGGCCCAGAAGGCCAACCGCGTCCTGGGCTGCATCAAGAGGAGCGTGGCCAGCAGGTCGAGGGAGGTGATTCTCCCCCTCTACTCTGCCCTCGTGAGACCTCATCTGGAGTACTGCGTCCAGTTCTGGAGCCCCCAACATAAGAAGGACATGGACCAGTTGGAGAGGGTCCAGAGGAGGGCCACGAAGATGATAAGAGGGCTGGAGCACCTTTCCTATGAGGACAGGCTGAAAGAGTTGGGGCTGTTCAGCCTGGAGAAGAGGAGGCTCCGGGGTGACCTTATAGCGGCCTTCCAGTACCTCAAGGGGGCCTACAAGAAAGATGGGGAGAGGCTGTTCAGGAAGGCCTGTTGTGATAGGACAAGGGGTAATGGTTTTAAAATAGAGGGAGGTAGATTCAGATTGGATATTAGGAAAAAATTTTTACCATGAGAGTTGTAGAACACTAGAACAGGTTGCCCAGAGAGGTGGTGGATGCTCCATCCCTGAAGACTTTCAAGGCCAGGTTGGACGAGGCCCTGAGCAACCTGATCTAGTTGGAGATATCCCTGTTCCTTGCAGGGGGGTTGGACTAGATGACCTTTGAAGGTCCCTTCCAGCCCTAATCATTCTATGACTATGATCTTGTAAGTGAGTGCATCCCTCCAATGCATACATATTTACACATATTCTTCTCCAGTGGGCAAGATACTGTGACAGCCAACTTTTCCATATAAAACACCAAGTACATTACAGTTGAACACGTAAATTAGTTTCAAAACTTTTGTTTCTCCTTGAAATAAATTTTTCTAGGAGCATTTCTATTCAACTTTTCTGAACAAAGGTTCTTTTGGATCAAAAACCATTTTTCTTCTGAATTGGCAACAGATGCGAGTTGCAGCACAGCAAATTCCAATTAGATTTTAGGAAAAATAATTTGGCAAGAAGGGTGGTCAAACATTGGAACAGGCTGCCCAGAGAGGCTGTGTGATCTCTGTTTTTCGACACTTGACTCACAGTCCTGAGTAACCTAATCCAACCCTGGAGTTGGATCTAACTTCAAAGCTGGCCCTGCTTTCAGTGGGGAATTGGGCCAGATAACCTTCAAAATTCCCCTCCATGCTAAATTATTTGGTGATACTGTGAACTAAGGATTGGGTTCCTTTCATCTGACTAAAAGTATTTTTATATCTTGATGATTATCCTATGGGGAAAGACAAGCACTTAAAGGAGCAAATTCAACTCAACACCTTAATTTTCTTAGACTGGGACGCCTATTCTTCATGCTTCTGTCTCTCTGTGATAGTTCGATGTGGGGGAGCGGGTTCTGGTGGTAGGAGAGGGGATTTGCTCCCTGTGCCACCAGATCGGACTCCCATCCACCTCGGGGTTGAGCCAATCATCGGTGCCTCTGCGAATTGCCCTATTTAAGTTGGGACAAAGGAATAGAAAAGGTGCTTTGCCCAGGAGCGAGAAGGGAGGAGGGCGCTGCCCTCGCTCCCTGGCCCCGGCCAGGCGGCTGCCCGCGCCGGGCCGGCGCCACGTGCTCAAGATGGCGGCGACGGAGCCGCTTGGGGAACTCAGGGAGCACCCCGCTCCCGGAGTGCTCACTGGGCCGAGTTCACCCAGAGAGGACTAAGACCTGAGAGAAATGGCCACACAGACACCAGGTCAGTGAAGATGGAGCGGGACGAGGTGTGCCGGAGCTGAGTGTTCCCTTGCAACTGGTGGTGAGATGGCAGGCGGCCCCCCTGCAGCCACAATGGGCTCGGCGGAGCAGAGACCCACTCGCGGCCTGTGGAGATGCCCACGTCGGGGAAGAGATGCCTGAGCCTGAGAGAGGTTGTGGAGCATGGGATGCACGACGAGTAACTGTTAATAATGGAGCATGGGATGCACTATGATGTATTGAGGCATCTAGAGTCCGTGGGACGAACCACACCGAAGCGAGTGGCCACAGCTCCCTAAGAATTCGAGACTGTGGAAAAGCCCACACTGGAGCAATCCGATGGGGAAGGATTGCGTCCTGCAGGTAGAACTAACGCTGGAGAAGTTTGTGGATTTTCCTCGTGAGTAGGGGATCCACTGGAGCAAGGGAAAATGGTGTAAGGACTCCTTCTCCTTTAAGAAAGGAGCAGCAGTAACAACATGGATGAACTGACCTGCACTCCCCCATTCCCTGTCCCCTGCACCGCTGGGGGAAAGGTAGAGCCGGGAACAAAAGGAAAGAGGGGTGGGGAGGTGTCGTTTTTAAGATCTGGCCTTGTTTTCTCTTTATCCTCTCAAGTAACCGGTTATATTTCCCTTTGTCCTTTTTAAGCAACTGTTAATAAATTGTTTTGTTTTAAGAAAGCCGAGTCTGTTTTGCCCGAGACCATGGTTGGTGGGTGCTCCCTCTAGGTTCTTGTCTCGACCCTCAGTCCTTTTATTATAAATCCACTACACTCTCCATGAATTGCAAGAAAAAAAGATGACCATCTTAGACTTGATGTATAACTTCTACATAATCTCAGGTGAGACAGATTCAAATTTGAGGAACATTTTTTTGATCAATTGCAGCTATGTGTTTATACCGAGCTTAACAGATAAACCTAACAGAAAGATAACACGATACAGTGACTTAGCACAAAATAATTGCAGGATATTTGCTGGGCAAAGGTTATAAAAAATAATCAGCTATTAATGAATGTAGCTACAAAGATTGGGTTACTACTTCTGTTAACTCTAGTATCAGGTACAAGCAAAGTGACATGCTAAGAATTCCTATATTCATTAATTGTATTTTCTAATAACAGATTTAAAATAAGATTTTACTAAGAGTGAGAGTAACATCAAGAAAAAGGGATCTTCTATCACAGTGCCTTGCCCGTCTTTTCTGATTGGGTCTCCCCATGACAGGGCGGGCAAATAATTCAACTGCTGTATTGTCTCAGCTTTGCAACAAAAGCTGTTAATACATTTTAGTATGAAGAATGCTACCTCATTATGTCCATGTTTTAGCAATGAGTTCTTCACTGTAAAACCTGAACCTGGTGATCAAATCCACTTGAACTTTTGCACTGTAGTAATTATAATATAAGGTTATAATTTAAATAATTTTATCAACAACTACTATTATCATCTATTCACAAACCTGGAGCACAAGTTAGAACTTCCACCCTTCCAGAGGAAAAGCTTAAATGAGATGACAAAGTGAAAAGCTCTCTGTACAAATACACATGACAAGCTTGTTCCTGACTGGAAAATTTCTGAAGCAAAGCAATTTTGTCAGCAACTGCCAATTTCTTGAAATGAAAGCACTTTGCAAAAAGCACCAGTTTTAATTACACTTCATGCATTTTGTCCAGCCAGCTATGGCACATGCAGTTATAGTCCAATGGAAATTGTCATTCTTCCCTATCAACTCATTTGGCTGGGACTTCAAGATCCTCATCTGAAAGTCAGTCTAGGTATAGGACAGCTCCAACAACCTGCCATTTCCCCAGGTTTCTCAAGCTCAAGGGAATTCTTGCTATTCTTCGAGACCTCCAGGTTAGATGCAGCCTGCTGAATTTCTCCTCCTCAGATCAATATGATCCTTGTTCCTGGGACTACTAGCACAGGTCTGAAAGAACCCTTCACAATTTGCAGGATTTGGCTAACTGTAATTGCCAATTATCTTACTTCATTTAAGAGAGTACAGCATATAAAACCAAATCGTCTGACATGTTTGCTACTTGACCTTTCCCTTCTGTCAGCATATTCATGAAATCAATCATCATGCAAAAAAGTATATAGAGCTTTTGTTTGTTTTTATTTTCTTAACTGAGTTAATCTCCTTGATATTTTTCTAAGTTAACTGATATTAACAAAACTAATACAACTCCATCAAAGACATCTTCCCTCCATATTTATGCTAATCTTGTATTCACTTTCTATAAAAATGTCCTAAACTATGATGACAAATTCATATGAATAAAGATGAATAAATTATACAATATAGAGAGAGTTACATGTGAGAAGAGAAATAAAAATATTATATACTTGTTTTCATAATGCAGCCTTCAACCTTGCATACACTTTATTCCTCTCTCAAACACTGGTATTTCTGCCCCCATTGTGCTATAATTTCTGGTTTGCCAAATGACTTCTGCAAACAAAATTTACAGTGAAGGAAATGGGACCCTGCCTCTCCTGTATGAAAGCAGAGGCAGATCTTTAATTGTGTATAATGAGCTTGATTCTTCATTCAGTTTTCTTTAGGTGCAAGGATGAAAGGAAGCTGTTGGTCTTTGTTATATATGGAAACTATAACAGGGTTCCTTTAACTTACAGATCTGATGTCAAGTTTCCATGGGCTTAAATGCAAGAGGGACCAAAGTGTAATGCTATGGAGAAGCTCCTGGAACAGATGTGATGCAGCTGGCAGCAAATAAAGAGTGAAAGCTGGCAGATATGTCCTAAGTATCACAGGTTAGATAAATCTTTCTGTAACAAAACCCTCTGCAGGAATTGCTACAAAAGAAAAAATTTCCCAGCTGAAGAATCCTGCATGCTTTAAAGTCATCATTAATTTCTGTCTCAAAGATTAACTTAAAGTCCCAACAACAAGCTTATTTTACTTCAAAATGAGCGAATACAGTCACTAGTACTTCTACCTCAAGGATCCTGGCTGTTTGCCTCGACTTACCCGCTTATGAAGACGTTCTGCTTCCTCCTGATATGCAGCGAGCTGCTGCTTCCATTGTTTTACATTGGCAGTGGACTCCAGCAGGGCTGCTGTGAGCTTAGCATTATTACCCTTGAGTGTGGCCAGTTCTGCCTCCCAATGCTTGCTGATTGTTGAACTGCATAGACAGAATGAGAATAGTCAGAGCCCTCAAATATATTTTCTTTTTTTTTCTTAAAATGTCTTATAATTTTTTTTTCAAAATATCCAGGGAAAATAGAATTATGCAAAAATCCTATGATTGGATGTCCAAATGAGAATCCAAGTGCTCAAATCATCAAAACTTTAAATTCAGAAAATATTAATCAACAGATTTCTTTATATAAATATATAATTATTGGAAAACAACCTCTACCCTCCCAGTTCAATAAGGTACTTTTCTTTAAATAAAATTTTAAGGATGATGAAATCTACATCAGCTTCCCAAAAGCGACAGTACGTAATTCTAGAATATATATATGATTAGTCACCATTTTAATATATACATATTGAGAGTAAGAGCTTTTTTAATCTACTACTTAATGAAATATATTGTTTAAAAAGATTTGTCACCAACTTGATTAAAGAGAGCTAATGTAGTGCTTTGGAACTACAGCTTGGTTGTCTTAATGCAAATCTTCTATGCCTGAAATATACTTTCTTTATTAAATACCATATTGAATTTCTACTTACAAATTCTAAAGTCTTGAATTTCAACACCATACTACTATTAATGTGCCTGGAGAAGAGGAGGCTGAGGGGAGACCTGATTACGGCCTATAAATACTTGAGAAAAGATGGTGGGGAGGTAGGGGAAGGACTCTTTACATTAGTGATGGGTGATAGAACAAGAGGAAATGGGCATAAGCTTAGTCAGGGGAGATTCAGGTTGGATGTTAGGAAGTATTTCTTCTCTGAAAGGGTTGTCAGCCACTGGAATAGGCTGCCCAGGGAGGTGGTTGAGTCCCCATCCCTGGATGTGTTTAAGAATAGGGTGGATGATCTACTTGAGGATATGGTTTAATGGGGATTAGGGATGGTTGGACTCGATGATCTCTAAGGTCTTTTCCAACCTAGAAATCTATGAATCTATGAATATCAATCAGCAAAGAGACCAAAGATGGAGGAGCATAGGGATATTATTGCTTTATTGCAAAGAGGAAGCTGATGTTGGAGTCTCTTGAAGTACCTATGGAGGAATAATCCTTGCCTACAATTTAGTTATTCTTTGAGGAAACACAAGGCTTTATTTTTCACAGATAATTAGTCTGCCATCATCTATAGACCCTATCCTTGTACTCAGTATGCAAGGGAAAAACATCTCAGATCCATCAGGTGAATGTATTAGTATGCATATAGTTCATTAATATTTACTTGTATAATGTCAACAGTATATGAGGTGCACACCTATATAGAAAATACATATAGAAAATAATTCATTTTGTCTAATTAGCTTACTATTAAAGGCATCATTAAAAATCAATGCTCTGTAACTCTGGCCAAAATGATTTTGTATATAGGTTTCTGGTGAATTACAAGTAATTAGTATAATATAACTATTTATTAGAATAAATATATTTTAACATGCTTAATTTAATTAGAAATTATTATCATTTTGCATATAAGTTTATAGGTTTGTTTGAACTTTGTACATATGAACAATTAAACATTCCGCCACCGTTTTGCCCACTATTTCTTTTGTCCACTTCATGCATATGCATAGTCCATCCCATAAAAGCATATTTCAAAAACATTATGATTCCTATAAAAGCTCCTTAGGTGTTCAAAGTCAACCAGTAACTGAGGAACATTTATTACCAATTCAGATCACATCTACTGTTTCACTAAAACATGATGTCTGATTCTTCCATGCTCCAGTATTTCCTTCCAAATGCACCACTTCGTCCCCTTGAACAGGAATACAAGTTCCTTCGGAAGAGGAATATGGATTCTTTCAAATTGTTCTAGCATTTCATCATCTATTCAATTAATTAGAAGTTCATCACTGGAAATTTTAAATCTTGAATGACTGAACTAAAATAATGATAATCCTATTTCATCAAGGAACACTGACTCACATATGAAAGAAGATGAGAATTAATTTTTGTAATAATGTTTACTCTTCTGTTTCTCTGATCAGATTTATTTTCATTTATAGTAGCACAACAGATGAAAAAATTCCATAAAAAACATGCTAAAAAAATTTAATTCATTATCATATTCACAATTCCTCCTTGATCCAGCAAACAAATATCCACACCAGTAATTTCATGCAAGCAAGTAATTCCATTTAGTAGTCCCGCTATGGTAGTACTAGTAGCTAATTGTGCATGTGTGACGTATACACGTTTATGCAATGTGCCTTACTACTCATTTTTCCTCACAGAAGAAATATTTTATATTGATGCAATGCAGCAGATAAAAATCTTTGTATCCAGGACAGTTACAGGATGAGAACTGTTTAGTCACTTAATATCCTAATTTAAGATGCAAAAAGGGTAGCGAATGGATTTTTTTTTCAATGTAATAATTTATATACCCACAATGATACAAGGTAAACTTATAAGCCATGAAGATCCCAGAAGATAGACTCCTAGCTAGTGCTGAGTAATAATGTGAGGGGGATTCGCGGTGTGTTTCATCTTCACCTTTGCCCAGTGCCTTACTACCCTGCCAATAAAACCATCAGGAGCTCTGAAGTTATTGCTTATACATTGGAATGTCAGCGTTAAATACAAACCATGTATTTCTATTACTGCTATGGTTACCCTGGTGTCACGTTTTGAGGTCAAAAGACCAGCCTATCAGCTCCCAAGTCAGGCGAGACCCTTGGGTCCGACTCCCCCTGCCTTCCCTTGGCAGCCCAGTGAATCGGAGGGTGATTTGCCCACTTATTAGGGATCGTCACTAGTAGTACTATGGGCCAACTCCTTATAATAATTCAAAAAGTTTCCGGAAACATACATATATATTTTATTTGTGACAGAATACAGGTTCGAGGATAGCCAGTGATAGTGACTGACTACAAAAACAACTTTAATTGAAATACTGCAGTGATAATATAAAACGATTACTGATCAGTGATAATACCAAATAGCTAGCAAGATGTTAGTAAGTAATTAAGTAAGTGCACATAACAGAGTTCTTACCCAATAGGCGTCCCTATGGGGGGGAGAAGAGAGGTTCAGCCCGTCGACTGATCCCAGACGTTCCGATAGGGGGGCTTCTCCCTAACATCCCCTTTGTTTGCTGCCATTTTATACCTTTTTCATATCTTTTAGGTGGAGCTCGAATGACTCTAGTCATACATAACTTTTATTAGGATTGGTGTAAATTTCTCTCGTGAGGGGTGTTCACAAATTAGGATTGGTGTAAATTGCTCGTTTGAGGGGTGGTCGCAGCTCGGAGGCGGGTGGAGGTGTGACTTAGTAGCTGAAGGACACAATTTCGCCATCACTGCTGAGACAGCGGTTGTGATTCACTTCCCTTGATGGCATTTTTATGGTTATCTTTACCAGGCACCTCTCATCCCTGATAACAGGGATGAGCCGTGATACCTCCGTACCACTCTACTCCCCATTTCAAGGGTATTGCATGGGCCTTGTTCGTTATTTCTTGTCCCCGATAACAGGGATGAGCCATGATACCTTTGTATCACTCTACTCCCCATCTCAAGGATATTGAGGCCTTGTTTGTTTCTGGGAGCAGCAGCTGTGCTTCATGTCAGAGCTGCTCTAATATTAGATGAATTCTGGGGAACAATATTCTCCCATTCCCCTCCAATTTCAGTCATTTTCCCACACCCTGGTGCGCTGGTTTCAGCTGGGAAAGAGTTTTTCTTTTTAGCAGCTAGATTTAGTCTGGGATTTGTTATGAGAAGAACGCTGACAGCTCACTGATGTTTATAGTTGGCACTGAGGCCTCAAGGACTTTTCAGCTGCCATGTTCTTGCCAGTGTGCAGGAGCACAACAGGATAGGGGGGAGCATGGCCGGGACGGGGGGTCCACAACTCCTCCTGTGATTTTAACTTAGATTTAGGATTGAGAGTCAAACTGGCCAATGGAGTATTCCATGTCATGCAGCATCATGTCCAGTATATAGATGAGGGTTGACTGGGAAGAAGTGCTCTTTCTCTTCTGGGAGACTCTCTAGGTCTCTCAGAGTTCTATTTCTCTCTCGCTCTCTTTTCAGGCCTCTCACTCGTCTGGGATTGCGGTGTCGGGACTTATCTGTTTCGGGATCGCTTTCTGGGATGGGACAGTCATTGGTCACCAGGTGGTGAGCAATTACACTGTGCATTGCGGAGAAGGGATTTGGAGAAGTACTGAGACGACTCAATATGAGTTAGCTGCAGGAAGTCTCGTTTATTGCGCAGTTCTTATTGCTTATATAGACAGTATTTGCCAATAATCCTGAGACCACACCTTTTCTACACCATTATTGGATGATACATATGCTTGTCATATTTAACAGCTTATTTCAAACAGGTACCCGCCTAGCGAAGCTCTGCTCTAAGCAAACACTACTCCCTTATCATACAGCATAGTTTTCTTATCCTTAACTTCAAGGGCATTCTGCCCTTGAGGCCTAACTTTAGAGCTCCAGTCTCTATTTACACAGGATTTTCTTCGTGCAGTCTCTTCAAGGATCTGCACTCCGACAAATCCCCCTTTCTTTTCTTGCACGAAGAAAACCCTGTGCACGAGACTGTCAACCCCAGTTACTGGCATGTTGTTTTGGTACAGCCTTGCAAAAGCAGTTTCTAGCATACTACTTCCCTTTCTGAGGGCTTTACTATTTCCACTATATCCAAGATTCCACTGAGCAGGAGGGTGTCAGTCGGCAGGGTCATCGCAGAGAAGAGAGGCAGGCACGGCACCTTCAGGGCGTCCCCTGTTTATCCACACAGTGTGCTCTGCAGCCTCTTTCCGCTCCGCTCTGAGCCATCCCTTTTACACCCTCAGCAGAGTCTATGACAAAGGCACTGACACGGCGTTGCCGCATGCGTGGCCAGTGCGTGCAACAAGGCCGCCAGGTATGTGCTCTGCTGGCCAACAGCGGATTTTGCAAATCGCAACATGTTGTTCAATAACAATCCTCCTAGCTTCTCTTTTCAAAGTTACGTGCTCACAACTAAGTCTAGTTTGTAATTCTTTGTCATTAATTCGGTACCAGTTAATGCTTTTCCTTCCAGTAGCTACGGGTGGAATCCATACACCTTCCGATCGGAGAAAAGACACAAAGCATATATACAAGCAACTTTCACACACGTAATATACTAAATCATAAGAAACATAAAGACAGTTTACATATCAATATACAATCCTCTACCACAATTCTCCCCGAATGCTCTCCAAGCCATTGCAATTGTTTGTGGATGGGCTCACCATGGTCACTTAGATTAAAACAACACATGTTTGTGTAACGTGGTTGTTGCTGGCACTACCTACAAATTTTGATCCTAATAAATTTAACTCTTGTGGGGAAATATACGGAAGACTGCCCCCTTTTTTTTTTTTTTTTTTTTTTTTTGGTATTTGTTTTGATGTTAAATGAATTCATTCAATAACCACTTGTCCCATAGGTGAATGAGGGATACTGGTAGTGTGCGTCACTCCCCAATCCTGTAAAAAGGCACCATACTGGATCACTGTCTGTCCCGATTTTCTCTGGTACTCCCATGGTTTTCTTCAGTGTGAGCAGTAGCAACAACAACGGCAGAAAACATATCAACAGTTACATGCACATATTTAGATCGATTAAATGATTGAATATAAGTAATATCAGTTTGCCATAATTCATTGGCACATAAACCTGTTAGATTTACTCCTGCTGGAGTATTTGAAGGCACAATATGTTGACGGTCAGGGCAGGCACCTGCAATCTGCTGAGCTTGATCTGCTGTCTGACCTGACAGAGAGCATCATCTACCACCAACTGACAAACTGTAGGATTATTCATCATTCCTCGAAGCAGTACAATCCAATGATATTGTTGCGTGAGTCGTTCATTGTTAAGCACTGGAACTGAAAAGGCAAATCTAGGACAATCGTTAGGGTGCAAATAAATAAAAAAGTAAAAAGGTGAAATAACCCAATCTTTTAAATCAATCACCATCAAATGCTAACATTCTGGAATCATAGTAGGATTTGGTACACCCGGTTGTAAAGCACCCATTGGTGAAATGATTGCATTAATAGCTCTTAAATCTTTTAACATAAATCTCCACTTTCCTGATTTCTTTGAGATAACAAATTTTGGAGTATTCTATGGGCTAGTGGAGAGAATTATATGTCCTAATTTGAGCTGTTCGTCGACTAATTTTTGAGCTCACTCCAGCCGCTCGCTTTTTAATGGCCACTGATCGACCCAGACCGGCTTGCCAGCTTGAGTCAGGGCTGGACATCAGTGACGTGTGCTAAAAATTTGAGGTTAGCCTCACATTCCAGTGATTCAACAAAGCCCGACCTCATAATGTATATGGGACATCAAAAACATATGGTTTCAAAATAGCTTGTTTGTTACCTGGGCCTACTGCTAACAAGGTCTGTGCACTCTGCTGTGGGATCTGTGTTCCACCTACTCTGATCACAGCTGCCAGGGCTTGTATCAGAGGCCGAGAGGGCGGCCAGTCAGGATTTTTCACTATAGATACATCAGCCCCTGTGTAAACTAGGCCAGAAAAGCCTTCCCATTAATGATTACTGTCAAAGGAGGCTGTGCAGCTGTGACTGTCTGTGTCCAAAATTCTTTTGTGATAGCAGAGTGACCTTTATTGTTATATAGGCAGCTTTTATAGATTATTACTCTGGCCACGATGTGTCCACGCGGCCCTCACCCAGCTGTGATTGGGTACAAACAATAGTGCACGCACCTATTTTAACTTTACTATTGGCTATGCCTAAAAAGGAGCTATTTTTCACTTGCTAAAGTAAACATCATTTTCTCACACACTCTATATCAACTTCCCAAACTCCCCATGTCAACTTCTCACACTCCCTGCACCAGCTGTTCACACTCCCTTTTCTTTCTCATCCTCTTTATCGGTGTTTCCCAACTTCAGAAAATCAGGCTTAAATCATCAAGGTGAAACCTCAACTGTAGCTGTGTGTATGATGCCACAATTCCCCTTTTTGTTTTTCTGTGACCATTACTTGATGAACCGTACTCTGTACCGTTCGCTGGGAGCGTGACAATAGGCAGGGGATGATTATTACTATGCATAAAAGAACCACTAGCAATATAATGTCTGCTTTACTAAAGATTTTAACCATCCTGTCAATTAAGAGCTTTGATAAAGCAGAAGCTGTAGCATTAGTTTGTTTTGCAAGCCAACAGCCCAACTTATTCAGTATAGTTAACACCTGTGCCACTCCAACTCCTGGTGCAAATATTGAAGCTGCAATGATTTTAGCTGGTTCCCAAAATTCTGCTCTGGAATCGCACTAGCTATCATAAGCAGGCGTGCTGCAGCTATTCTGGGTGTATCTATGACTTAAGTTCATGGTGGTGTTAGGGAAATACATTCTTAAAGTCCCTATAGTACATGGATCTCCCCTTATATGCGAAGGAATACCCTGCTAAGCTCTATTATAGCCCTGCAGAAGCAGTTATTAGGATTTTGGTGTTTTGTTTTGTTTTTTTGTTTGGCCAATTTTTTTTTTTTTTTTTTTTTTTTTCTCAGAATCAATTACCCTTGGGAGTACAAACAATCCTAATTTTGTGGTGGATGATCGTCCCAGCAATAGTGCACATAATCCTTGTGATATAAGACCAAAGACACCAGTAGGAATTAAATGCACCAACGTGTCAGTGATTACTGTTGACCAAAACATTTAGCTGCCAATATCTCTGCTTTATAGTGTTCCGAGCCCACATTGTGACACGCCTTTACTAAATCTGCAATCGTTTTTGCCCGCTTTCTGATAAGATCAAGAGCTCGTTGGCAGTCTGTGTTAGCATTTTCAATGGCTAACTGGAATATCAACACATCTGCAGTAGCCGGATTTTCTGTTTATCTCTGAACTGCCATTTGTAGCTGATCAAGGAAATGCTCATAAGGTTCCTGTGCTCCCTGCCAAATGGAAGCAGAGGAAGCCTCCCCTGTCCCAAAAATCAGGGACACGTCTTAATGCTCTCTTAGCCAATTCAGTCAGTTGTTGGAAAGCCACTTGCTGTAACCCTGCCTGTGCCTGATTTTGACATGTGTGACATTTTATTCATCCCAAAATATTTAGCTCTCGATTTAAGAGATTTAACACCTATAACACTTTAGCTATTGTTTCATTGGGAGATTTCCCCATCATTCTTGTTTTAAAAGCGTATTCTCCAAAGTACCATGTGTGTATTCTATGATCGGTTGCCCAGTAGGATTGTAAAGAATACCAGTAACATGCTCAATACCTTATGACAACAAAAATACATGTCTGATAAGAAGTGTATGCCAAAGTTCCTGCGAGCGTAAACCACGAGGATTAACACCATTCACTGGTGGCACGATCGTATTTTGACAGGTACTACACAATTGTACGATTGAGCGGGCTTGCTCTCTTGTTATACCAAATTGTCACCTAATGGCATTAGCATTCTGATGGTAGAAGTCATGCAAGATGTTTGCCTGCATGAGCGAGTTTGGTACCAGAGCTGCACTCGTGAGAGGCTCAGCTCGCCTGTTCCCTTCTGCTATAGGCCCTGGCAGCGCGGTGTGCGCTCGCAGATGTACAATGGAATATGCATGTTTACGGTTTTGCAACACTGATATTAGCTGTTGAAATTGCTGGAACAGAAGAGAATTAGTTATTTCCCGCGATGCCGATCGAGACGATCCAAGTTACGATGTGTTCTCTCGGTACAACCTGGGCCACAGGCAGCGGCTGGGCGGGGGGGCGGGGCCAAGCGGCCGCTCGCCAGGCGCGGCCGGCGGGTGGGGGGGCAGCAGCGGCGGGGGGGGGGGGGGGGGGTGTCAGCCCTCCCTCGCCTCAGCCGGGCGGGGGGGCAGGGTGGCGATGACGACCCAGCGGCCCTGTGCCGGCCCCCCCTTGTTGTTGTTGCTGTTGTTGTTGTTGTTGCCGCAGCTCCGGCCGCTCGCGCTCCGTAACCGCCGCCGACCCCTCCCGCCGAGGGGACCATCAGCTGCGAACGAACCGGCGCAGCGGGGCCCGCCGCGCGTCTCCGTCCCCTCCAGCCGCGGCTCGCTCCGCGCACGAGCGGCAGCGCCGAGGCCAACGCCGCGCCCGCGGCCCCGGCCGGCAGCAGCAGCGGCGTCCCCGGGGCGCCGCCGGGCGCGGTGGGCGGCGCGGCGCGGGAGTGCCGGTGTACCGACTTCGTTGGAAGAGGGGGGAATCAATAAGTCTGTCTTTCGTTCGGGGCCCTGGATCAAAAGATTCGATGATGACTTTTCCAGGCCAGCAGCATCCCCACAGGTGGCTGCACGCCAAAGTTTAACGTCTATAGTGTCCCAAGTCCTTGTCATGTATATATTTGAAGAGTTTGCCTCCGGTACATGGGCTGATACCCAAACCAGGAGTACCGGGAGTTTTATCAAGTCAGAACTGTTAATAGTGCTGGTTTCTCTAGCACTTTGTCAACACTTTAACTACAGACTTATGTTCTGTTAAAGCCGAGCTTCCCATTGTTCCCAGTCGCTTACCTCCTCCTGTTGAGGCAGTTGTCGCTTTTTTTTTTTTTTTTTCTTTTTCTTCAGTCGCTTACTTCTTCTTTCCTTTGGTTTCTAATTCTTCATGTTTCCGATAATATCTTTTGCATACCCCCCTGCAATCAGGGAGGGCCAATATCTTTTTCCAAGTTTTAATCCACACTTCTCTAAGAAGCTTCCCAACAACGACAATGCAACGTCCCGTTCCATCGTCTTACCGCGACAGTGGATCCTACAGATCTTCCGGCTTTCCCCTATAGGCCGCCTGTATGCAGATCTGCACGGCTTTCCCCGATGGGCCGCCTGTAGGTCGCCGTCCCTTCTCCGCTAAAATAACACTCGTTCAAAACAAGTAATAAATGTCCCGAGTGAAACGATAGTGAGTCCAGCTCATTTTTTTCCCGTCCCTGTTCGGGCGCCATAATGCGGAGAAGGGATTTGGAGAAGTACTGAGACGACTCAATATGAGTTAGCTGCAGGAAGTCTCGTTTATTGCGCAGTTCTTATTGCTTATATAGACAGTATTTGCCAATAATCCTGAGACCACACCTTTTCTACACCATTATTGGATGATACATATGCTTGTCATATTTAACAGCTTATTTCAAACAGGTACCCGCCTAGCGAAGCTCTGCTCTAAGCAAACACTACTCCCTTATCATACTGCATAGTTTTCTTATCCTTAACTTCAAGGGCATTCTGCCCTTGAGGCCTAACTTTAGAGCTCCAGTCTCTATTTACACAGGATTTTCTTCGTGCAGTCTCTTCAAGGATCTGCACTCCGACAGTGCATCACTTGTTTGTTTGTTTGTTTGTAATTTGTAAATTGTTTATTTTCAATAGAACTGCACCAGTATTATTTCTCAATCATACTTTTTATCCCTAAGAGATTTATATAGTGGGCATGAACATGTCTACTGTAACGCAGATGCTATTTGTTTGCAGCATATACTGTTTTCTTCTACAAATAATTTCTACTGTATCTTCTACAGATTGTGCTATGGCTCCATAAAATAGAAATGTATTACTTAAATTAGTCTAATTTTGTATCTGATAATATACAATGACTTCCCAATTATTTAGACTTATCCTGTTTCTTCTTATAAAACTCCACATTCTCTGACATAAACACAGCAATATGATGGATATCACACCAGGAAACACAGAACCAAAGATGTGAATTTTTGTTTCATAAAATCACAATTTGAGTAAAATAGCCCATAATCAATTCTGGCTGTGCCGACTTACTTTTCTCAAATGCTTACTTGACAAATTGTAAAAAAAAAAAATATTTAAAATTATGCTTTGTGGATTATTTTGGTTAAAAATGGACTTATTTGGATTTAAATTAATTATTTTAGGACCAGATAAAAGCACATCTACAGCAGGCTGTTCTTAAGCTAGACTAAGAGTATCTGCATTGATGCCCATATCTATAGAACTACATTGTTTCAAATTTATCAACAATTCCAGAGAGAACACTGAGAAACATATGGTTTGGTCACAATGAGAAGTCTCCATTGAAAGAGAAGATGCTGAGGGAATGCACAGGTCTAGAAGCTGAAAGCCCAGACATGGAGCTCCCAACAACTGCTAGAGCCCATGGTCAAAATTTTGATCACGAAACAGCTGCATTACACTCCCTCAGAATAGATACAAGGGCTGCATGTACTCTTTCTCTCTAAAACCTTTTACTTAATTCCTGTTTGAAAGGCTTTTTGCTAAAAGGAATTGATTCTGCCCTCAAAGCATTCAAATTGCAACACAACTTCTGCCAGAACACCTTTCAGTTTTACACCACGGCACAAAGAGCAGAGCTGTATGTATAAATCAGGGGACACAGGCACACACACGTTTGCAGCTCTGCAGTGCAAGAATTCAACTCACACATGTATTCTGTTTTGTTTTGTTCTGAAAGCCATCCATCCCTTTGCTGGCAGTGTCACAATTTTAACAGTTATTTCTTCAGCTCTGTCAGAATTAACATCACTGACTGCCTGACAGACTCAAAGTTTCAAGAGTCTTTCAAAAAAAGAGACATCCTTAGCGCTCTTGCTTGTTGCCCATTTCTCAGCATGAAAAGCTTCACCAAAATTTTTGAAATATCATAACAGAGGATAAAGCCTGGTAATTTCCCTTGTGAAACTTCCAACATCTGAAAATAAGATAACAAGCTACTTTGCAAACATCGCTACATTAGTACCAAATACAAGAGGGAGAATGGGTCTCTAACAGATAACAACAAAATATGAGTTTTATTGGCTCAACTGATCATGCTATACAAAAAAAATATTTCCATAACAGAGGTTTAGGTCATGCTTATTGCATGGAAAATTATCTTTACAATGACAACTGTTCATGAGATCATAAGCGCTTGTTAGCAAGCAAAAGTTCAAAACTCTCCCTGAATCTCCAATCCTTGGTGCAGGCCACACTATCTGGTACATGTGTAACATAAGACACATCTACAGTCAGAACACCACATATTGCTCCATCATCAAGGCAAAGGGTTCAAAGTCAGATATTTAACATCTATGGTGTCCAATAATTTGATCACTACCACAAAATACTCCTAGAACTGCTGATTGGTATCATATGGTGTAACTGTGACATCCCCTGAAAATTCAAGTAGGAGTCAATGATCTTCCACATTTTTAGGCATTCTGACCAATTAGCATCAAGTTGATCTCCATTCTCGTTGGGGATTAGTTACAACTCCAGGAAGTCATTGAGGAATACCTTTGCTATCTGTCCATTTGTGACTCAAATAGAGTGCCAGAGGCTATAAATGCATGATTATCTTTCTCTGCAAAGTAGATCACTTGAGGAAAATTAATCCAAAAAGCTCCAGTCACCACATTTAGCCAGTTGGAGAAGGCTTGTGAAGGCAGGGGATGGGGAGCACACATTAATGAGCTGCATTCAGAATGAAGTTATTTTGAGAGATGTCTTCATGAAACAAAAATCCAAAAGCAGTACAAATCAAGAGATGTTTTCTGCTTTTTGAATCAGTATTGCTTATTCATTGTTTGCCGAGTTGTATGCAGTGCCAACACTGTAAAACATGGTTTAAGCTTTATTTCAGCTTTATAGAAATAAACTATGTGCAGAATTATGCTTTATTCATATTTTATGGTTTTTATTATTGGATTTGTTGCTTAAAATGAATTGATTTAAAAATTGGATTTCTTACTCTACTGTAGTCATGGTTTCAAAGAACTACAGTTACTCAAGAGCACGTAAATTCTTTTCTTCAGGTGTCACTGTAATCTGCACTACAGATGTATGGTGAAAAGTACTGTCTTGGGATAGCAGAAATGAGGAGGAATTCAGTTGAGTAGAGACTGGAGCACTTTCACTACAAAATTTGGCATCTGGTATAGTAACCAAATCCATAAGACTTGACAAATATTAATAGAGCAGAGTTCTTGCAACTGCTGCGCAGACTATAAATGGTGGCATGCATTGGAAACAGACCAAGAATCTGGTGGAGTGAGCATTACCAATCAGCGGGAGACATACGTCAACCAATTGGTAACAATGTATTAGCTGTGCTGGCAGCAAGAGATGATCCTTTCTGACAGCTTTGCTAGTGTGCTTACAGAGCAGGTCTTCATGCTTAAGGAAGCAAAGGGGTACTGTGAATGATTTCTTCTGTTACAGCAGCATCTGAGAGCTCTAGTGTAGCAGTGCAGCTTCTCCTCTTTGGAAGTGTTTGAGTTTATGTAAAACACTGGTGAATTTGAGAAGGAATTCTGCACGAGGTCCTTAGGAAATCCTCAATACAAAATAAAGCCACAAAAGTGCTCTTCCACAAGGGCCTGAGAACACTTAACAGACCTAGCTACAATAATGAAAACTGAAAATGGTGCTGTGAGAATAAGACGGTAAGCTTTAAAGAGTACCTTAAGATAGATCCATAAGCTTCCGATAATGCTGAGATCCAAGGCTAGAAGGGTAAGATCTCTGCAGTGGCCTACACTTGCAATTGCCTACATCTAAATGATGTGACCGTCACATTAGATGGAGATGATGACTCTGTTGGAACATAGAATGAGGGCAGCATCCCTCAAGGTATTCCTAAAAGCTCTCATGAAGCCTCCTTTCTTATTCATGCCAAGAATGAGAGTTAAGCTCCTCATGTCATGTCCTGATTTAGAAGAAATTTTAAACAGGTATTTGGGGAATTTCAGCCTTTTAAGAGATTTCAAAGGACATCTGCTGTGGTCATCTATTAAATGTGTAAAATTACATCATGATAGACAAGATTTAAACATGACACACACTGTCCCGCATGACATCCTTGTCTCTCAATTGGAGAGACATGGAATTGATGGATGGACCACTCAGTGGAGAAGGAATTGGCTGGATGGTCGCACTCAGAGAGTTGCAGTCAACAGCTCAATGTCCAAGTGGAAACCAGTGACAAGTGGTGTTC
This sequence comes from Tauraco erythrolophus, assembly GCF_009769465.1. NCBI lineage: Eukaryota > Metazoa > Chordata > Aves > Musophagiformes > Musophagidae > Tauraco > Tauraco erythrolophus. The sequence goes on along the minus strand of NC_141497.1, from coordinate 574,148 downwards.
CTCAGGGTTCAGTACTGGGGCCAGTGCTATTTAACATCTTTGTCAGCGACATGGACAGTGGGATCAAGTGCACCATCAGCAAGTTTGCTGACGACACCCAGCTGTGTGGTGTGGTGGACACACTGGAGGGAAGGGATGCCATTCAGAGGGACCTTGACAGGCTGGAGAGGTGGGCCTGTGAGAACCTCATGAAGTTCAACAAGGCCAAGTGCAAGGTCCTGCACGTGGGTCGGGGCAATCTCAAGCACAAGTACAGGCTGGGCGGAGAATGGATTGAGAGCAGCAGTCCTGAGGAAAAGGACTTGGGAGTGCTGGTGGACGAGAAGCTCAACATGAGCTGGCAATGTGCACTTGCAGCCCAGAAAGCCAACTGTGTCCTGGGCTGCATCCAAAGCAGCGTGGCCAGCAGGTCAAGGGAGGTGATTCTGCCCCTCTACTCTGCTCTCGTGAGATCCCACCTGGAATACTGCATTCAGCTCTGGAGTCCCCAACACAAGAAGGACATGGAGCTGCTGGAGCAAGTCCAGAGGAGGGCCACAAAGATGATCCAAGGGCTGGAGCACCTCTCCTATGAAGACAGGTTGAGAGAGTTGAGGCTGTTCAGCCTGGAGAAGAGAAGGCTCTGGGGAGACCTTATAGCAGCCTTCCAGGACCTAAAGGGGACCTACAAGAAAAGTGGAGAGGGTTTTTTTGCAAGGGTGTGTAGTGATAGGACAAGGGGTAATGGCTTTAAACTGAGAGTTGATTTCCATTAGATGTAAGGAAGAAATTTTTCACTCAGAGGGTGGTGAGGCACTGGAACAGGTTGCCCAGAGAACTTGTGGCTGCCCCATCCCTGGAAGTGTTCAAGGCCAGGTTGGATGAGTCTCTGAGCAACCTGATCTAGTGGAGGGTGTCCCTGCCCATGGCAGGGGGGTTGGAACTAGATGATCTTTGAGGTCCCTTCCAACCCTAACCATTCTATGATTCCCTTTGGGACAAGGAATATATACATGATCTCAATGGAGTTACATCAGCATAAAACCAGGGAAATGTAGTTGTGAATCAGCTCTTCAAATTGGAATAGTGTGCACAGTTTAAATGACAAATTTGGTCATAGCAAAAAAGATGAAGGAGGCCCTTGAAGCACATCATTTTTAAAGTAATTTGAGAAATAACAAAGCCTTACACACCTACTGGAAAGTGAGAAAGGCAGCTGAATGGCTGAAATCAGCAGGTGAGAGCATGACTTTTCTGATTCTATCATTTTCTACAAATGTTGAAGGTTTATCCCACTCCAGGATATATTGTATTGTTTTGCACATCCCTTTGCTCAACTCGGAGCTACAACATGCTTGAACTCCCAATTCCTATGTCAGTGTAGAAGATAGAAATGCAAAAGTTTTTTCTGCAAATTTGGGAAGAGGGATGCTGATGGAGCTATTAGAGATTTCTCTTTCAAGGTGTTTCATATATGATCTTTCACTTGCGTTTAGCCTTTCAGTTCGACCATGCTCTCGGATTCTAAATCATCCAAAGCACACATGCAGCCTGTGGACAGAAGAGTTGCCTTTCCAGTTCTGTTACAGACAGTCCAGTTATTAGGCATCTCTTGTCCTATGCTTTGATCATCAGCTCACTGGGGCAGGGTCAAAATCTTTGCAGACTTGATGGATGAAGCCGATCAAAGAGGTTGAGTAACGTGTCCTGGTTTTGACTGAGACATAGTTTTTCTTTTTAGCAGCTAGAAGAGCTCTGTGTTTTGGTTTTAGTCTGGCATTCACTATGAGAAGAACGCTGACAGCGCACTGATGTTTACAGTTGGCACTGAGGCAGCAAGGACTTTTCAGCTGCCCTGTTCTTGCCAGTGTGCAGGAGCACAACAGGCTAAGGGGGAGCATAGCCAGGACAAAGGGCCAACAACTCCCCTTATGATTTGAACTTAGACTTAGGATTGAGGGCTAAATTGGCCAATGGAATATTCCATATCATGCAACATCATGCCCAGTATATAGATGAGACTTGCCTGGGAAATTTGAAGTCAGGCCTCTCACTCGTCCAGGATTACAGTGTCCCGACTTATCTGTTTCGGGATTGCTTGCTGGGACGGGACAGCAAGGGTCTTAGCACAACAGCTAGCAGGGCTCATTGACAGGGCTTTAAACTAGACTTGAAGGGGGAGGAGGGTAATATCAAGAATGATAAAGATATGCTGGAAGCATCTGAAGAACAGCAGAAAGGAATTCCAGCCACTCCAGCCAGGAAGTCAGATTCATCTGGGGCCCAACTTAAATGCCTCTATGCAAATGCACGCAGCATGGGGAATAAGCAAGAGGAGTTGGAGGTGTGTGCACGCCTGTTGGAATATGATCTTATTGGCATCACAGAAACGTGGTGGGATGAATCCTATGACTGGAGTGTCACAATAGAAGGGTACAGGCTCTTTAGGAAGGATAGGCAGGGGAGAAGAGGAGGAGAGGTTGCCCTCTATGGGAAAGGCCAGCTGGAGTGCATGGAGCTGCACCTGGGGATGGATGAGGAGCCAACTGAGAGCTTATGGGTCAGGATTAAAGGGAGAACAGGGACAGGGGACATAGTAGTGGGGGGTCTGCTATAGACCACCTGACCAGGAGGACCAAGTAGATGAGGCCCTCTACAGACAGATAGGAGTAGCCTCACGTTCACGAGCCCTAGTCCTCATGGGGGACTTCAACCACCCCAATATCTGTTTGAGGGACAACACAGCAGGGCATAGGCAATCCAGGAGGTTCCTGGAATGCATGGATGATAACTTCCTTCTCCAAGTGGTAGAGGAACCAAGGAGGAGAGATGCTTTGCTGGATCTTGTTCTCACCAACAAAGAAGGGCTGGAGAATGGATTGAGAGCAGCACAGAGGAAAAGGACTTAGGAGTGCTGCTGGATGAGAAGCTCAACATGAGCCAGCAATGTGTGCTGGCGGCCCAGAAAGCCAACCGTATCCTGGGCTGCATCCAAAGAAGCATAGCCAGCAGGTCAAGGGAGGTGATTCTGTCCCTCTACTCTGCTCTCATGAGACCCCACCTGGAATACTGTGTTCAGCTCTGGAGTCCGCAACACAAGAAGGACATGGAGCTGCTGGAACGAGTCCAGAGGAGGGCCACGAAGATGATCCGAGGGCTGGAGCACCTCTGCTATGAAGACAGGCTGAGAGAGTTGGGTCTGTTCAGCCTGGAGAAGAGAAGGCTCCGGGGTAATCTTATTGCTGCCTTCCAGTACTTAAAGTGGGAAAAGCTGAGGAGGGACTTTTTACAAGGGCGTGTAGTGATAGGACAAGGGGAAATGGCTTTAAATTGAAAGAGGGGAGATTTAGATTAGATATAAGAAGAAATTTTTCACTCTGAGGATGGTGAGGCACTGGAACAGGTTGCCCAGAGAAGTTGTGGATGCCCCATCCCTGGAAGCGTTCAAGGCCAGGTTGGATGAGACTTTGGGCAATCTGATGTAGTGGAGAGTGTCCCTGCCCATGACAGGGGGTTTGTAACTAGATGTTCTTTAAGGTCCCTTCCAACCCAAACCATTCTATGATTCTATGATTATATGACAGATGTTGGTCACCAGGTAGTGAGCAATTACACTGTGCATCACTTGTTTGTATATATTGTTATATATATATTCATATATTATTATTATATCATTATTTCTTTTATTATTATTATTAAAGTGTTCTTATCTCAACTCACGAGTCTCCTTTTCTTTTCCCCTTTAATTCTCTTCCCCATTCCCTCGGGGTGGGGGAGGGTGAGTGAGCAGCTGCGTGGCCTTTAATTGCCAGCCAGGTTAAACCATGACAGCCATGTTCTTTAAATAAAATTACTTTTTTATTTCCGATGTGGTCGCAGTCTCCCAGAAGAACTGTTCCAGCTACTCTAATTTTGAAACCTAACCTTTTGCATTTCGTGTCAGGAAGACAGAACATTGTACTGCAGTGCCACAGAGTAAATTCTGCCAAGGCAACAATCCTTTAATTGAAGTTCTTCACAATGAATGGACCACTAGTAATGTTTCATTATTGTGTATTTGAGAAAAGAGTCCTAGACCTCCCAGACATTTTATTTCAGCACCTTCATCCAGCTCCACCTTTCTTCATTTGCCGTATAGCTTAAGAGCTGATAAAAAACCCAACCCTCTTTATATTCTACTTCATTACTGACAAAACTTGATGGCTGTTTGATGTCACTATCAAATACTATGATGCTGCTTATGAATTGCCAGTTGTCCACATCTCACCGAAGTGCTATTCAGCAACTTGAATTCATCTCGGCAGAGCCCTCTGTTATATGATCAAAACACTGATCAACACAAACTTCTTTCTGCCTATACTACAAAATGTCAGTGGCATCTACAGTGATATTAAAGGAACTCAAAAGATGTGACACTTTAGGTACAGAAAGTTTCCTTAAAAGCATAAATCTGATGTAAACTTACAGGAGATGTCAATCTCCATTTAACGGTATTGCCCATTTTATTCTTCAAGCTAACTCTTCCCTTAAAAACAGAATATATTAAGTACTTCATATTTTTGACTGACAAAATATTCTACTTCTGTGTTTATGTGTGCCTGCCCCTAACCTTTACCTATGTCTGCAGGAAGTAAGTCAATGCTATTGAACTTCCACTGCAAGGGGTCTGCCTACCACAAGGCAACAGAATATAATCAACATGACACAATTATTTTCAATAACTCAACTTCTGCAGGTGGAGCCTGAACACTGTGCATTCAGGCACATTTTGAAATGGCTTACAATAAAGCAACTTTGGACATTTACTTGATCAACGAGCTTTTACTCGTCTTCTGGGGGCTTATGTTATCTGAAGAGGAACCATCATCTGGAGAGTGGGCCGAGTGAATGAAACAGCTCACCAGGAAGCCATGGCAGGGTGACAACAATGCTGGGGAACATAACACTGTGTTGCCTCTATAGAAAACAGGAAGCACGACTCTGGATCATAATGTTGGCAGGAGGTACAATTTAAGTATGGACCTGGTAAAGAGAGCTTAATGGATGAAATAAATCTTCCCCAGGTTTAGATGTTTAAAAACTAAGAGAAATAAGTATCCTCAGATGGCACTTCATCTGACCCATGTTGGGTGCCTATCTAGGAAGAAATGCATCAGGCACTATGGAAGTCCCTCAGGCATAATTTTTTGGCCCCAGTGTCACATGAACGGGGCAGAATTTGCCAGTTCTCCTCCAGAGAACTCAGGCCACAGCATTCTCCAAAGGAATTACTACCTTAACTAGGTTTACTTGTAAAGCCTACCTCTAAATAAGGGAGAAATCATCATCAGTCTTAATTCATCTGACAAAAATTACACACTCCAAGAGTATCATATTAGTAAGACAGTGTGGATCTTTTGGATTACACTTAAAACCAAACTTTTTACTTCATGTGAAAATTAAGAGCTCCTAGTCCTTGGTACTACATCTCTTGCAGGGATGCAAAGTGATCCTTCAAAGCATACACAGCTACACAGTTTATGAAATTCAGTCAGCTCTATTCCAGACAAATTCTGGGAAAAAAAACAACTTTGATGAAAGTTATTTTTTATATAAATGATTCATTCAAATATGAAACAATTATTTTTGAAAAAAAATTAAGTTAGTACTCGTGCTATGTATTTTTAATATAAAGAATTTTCTAAACTGCATTTCTGTGCTTTGTCAAACTTCAGTTTTAAAATATACATTCTTTCAAGAAGTGGTCAGATGTAATCCATTCGGCTGAATTCTATCAATAAACATATAAGATCAGCGAGTGGCTTCATCAAGTTCACCACAGTTTCTTTGCACCATGCAGACAACTGTATGTTGGTGATGAACAGAAGTCAACAGACACAGCACAGTTAGTTCCTAAGCCAGGCTCCACACGTGCCTGGGAGTGAAGAATATTCCAGGGGACAGAAGCGTTCACTCAGCTCTATCCAATCATCCTTTCTGTGTAACCGCTGGAGGAGTCCATATCAGCTGCTCAAGGTACAGTTGCTAATTCTGAAGCTTTAACTATGGCATGAGAGGGGTAGCAAAGGAATAGGAGCTATAGCCACCTCCTAAACTCATGCTCTGTCTCTTCTTCCTTTTAACCCAAGCAGAATTTGGCACAGCAGCACATCTATCTCATACCTTCAACAGGAAGAGAATCCATAACTTAAATATTTCTTGTCAGCTATCATTGGCTCTGACTTCCATGGTCAATCCTCTAGGAGAAAGGAGAAAGTTACCTAATTGACTAAAAATTAGCTAATTTGTAAGTCCATATGGGCTTCATTAACACAACCTGAACACTTTGCAAATGGCAAAACACTCCTTCATGGATTTACATAGTGCATTTTAGGTGAATCCACAATTAATAATTAACCAAGACTGAAAGCGGAAGCACTCCATGACTGACAAACTCCATGTTTGGCACCTTCTGACTCAGGTCAGATGTAATGTAAATTCCCCTGCTCCATATCTAATAGTATCCTTATTAATGCCAGCAGGAATAAAATAAATTACTAGTTCTTCAGATCAAATAACTGCAGAGGATGGTGCTAGTCAGACTGATTTCTGCTTCCAGAGTGTCCCTCTTCTCCAAGGAGAGGAGGCAGTTAAGAAGGGAGTAATACAGAAAAGACTAAAAAGAATATATAAATCCATAAAGTAAATCAATCATTTCATCTCCAATCTGAGTTGTTAAAGGATAAAGGTACATTTATTTATATTCTGCTTGGAAGTTTGAGAAAAATTAGTTCTACACTGTTTCAAGAAGAGTAACTTTTTAGTCGTTAACATTGTCACCACACTTGTATGCTTATCATTAGACATTCCAGATAGAAGATTTTAGAACTGGGTATCTATATGCTGTGTGGTTATGGTATCACTGCTATCTATATGTATGTGCAGCTTCTCATATGAGAAGTCCATGTCTCCCATTATTCACCACTACACCAGAAACAACACAGAAGGCAAGTAACTTGTTGGTATCAATAAAAGAAGGACTAAATTGGTATCAATCAGATGCATTCAATGGAGCTTCAGCTTCACTAAAATGTACTTGGTTACAAACATTTTTTTTTTCTCTCATTTTTTAAAAATGCATCCCTCAAATACTCCACTGAGTTTGGCCCCACAGCCTAAAAAACTTAACATATATCCTTTCTCTTAAAGAGAATAAAGTGGACAGATGAGGTACAGCAACACAGAGATCTTCCAGAAGAGCAGATGACTAGGCAAAACAGACACTTTACCTGGTGTGGGGTGCAGGGGCCAAGTGACTGAAACACAAAGAGTCTACATTGGAAAAGAGTCACTAACTGAAAGGTTTGGGCGTTTTTGTTTTGTTTTTTTCTTTCAGGTGACTTAATTTTAGCTCCTGTATTCTCAGTAAAACAGGAAATAATTCTTAGTATAGAATCACAGAATGGTTTGGGTTTGAAGGGACCTTTAAAGATCATCTAGTCCAACCCCCCTGCTGTAGGCAGGACATCTTTAACTAGATCAGGTTGCTCAAAGCCCCATCCAATTTGACCTTGAACACTTCCAATGATAGGGCATCCACAACTTCTCTGGGCAACCTGCTCCAGTGCCTCATCACTGATTGTAAAAAAAAAAAAATAAATTGGGTGAAGTTGAGCAATTGAACAAATGGAGATGTTTCTTCATTAAAAACACACACTTCAAAAATATTCAAGAAAGCACAGCTTTGGGGTGTAGGTTTATGTGGGCTTTAAAAGAATAAAGTTGTATTTTTAAAGTATTTTGTTATGAGCTGTATATTGTTATGAGTTGTAACAGATTTTAATATACCAAAACTGACAAAAAGTTTTCACTTGTTTTCTGAGTTTTTTTTTTTTAAAGCTGTTTTTTAGCTTGTAGACTCTGAACTCAAAATTGTTCAGTAACACTTCAGTTTCCTGTACTTCTACGGACTGTGACAGAGGCATTTTACCATTACTACAATCACTGTAAGTTACACAAGTTCATCAATGTTCTGTATATTGATTTTACAAAATAATGCAAAGTTGACAATAAGTGAACCTTGAGATGAGTAAAATACACAGGAATCTAAATAAGATACTGATGCAGATTGTTCTGCAGCATACTTAAAAGTGATCAGAAGGCCACAAATCTTCAATTCTCTTTAATTTCCTTTCCCTAAAACTGTGTAACATTTTCAATAATTTATATGTGGATGGAAATATGCATCCTGAAACCCAAGTCTAGACTATTCTCCAGTTTCATAGAACCAGATTATCACTATAGAGTCCATTTAAAGACAGAAAATAGTAAATGAACAAATCTGAAAAAGTTTCCGTAGCATTTGTTTAACAAAATAAGCGTTATATTTTGTGTTGGTAAAGGTAAGTGGACAAAGTCTTGCACTTGAAATGCAAGCAGCTACATACCAGCTACAAGGACCTTTTAATCTTCTAACATAATACTTTTGACTAGCTGTTGAGGCATAATTTGAAAAGGTCCATTTTTGGAGAGGCAAAGTATGCGTGTGTGCAGATGCGTGCAAACTGCATGATACTCTTACCTGCAGAACAGACTGCCATAGGAAAGTCTTGTTACAAATAGTCAAAATTCCAGACTCTGAAGAAAGCCCCCCATCTCCTCACCAAGAATTAATCCAAAACTGAGGGTATGAGCATGAATGGTTCACATTATCTAGGTCATGAGATACTTTCATGTATCAACTTCCCTAACCAATCAGGATGAGACAGTGAAGTGTGAGCAATCAGACTTTGTGAAAAATATGTTCATATTTGTCCTGCAAAACATCCCCTCTGCCTTTGCTTTTCACAAAAGGCTTCTCTTTTCAAGGGTTGTGAATGTTAGAAAATTCACTCGAGACTCAGGGAATGAACGGCTATGTAGTTTGTTTTCCTGATAACTTCAGATATTATTGGCTTTTTGTTTCTGTAGAAGATATTTTTTTAAATGAGTGGCTGAAAAATATCTGTAAGTATGCACTGAGGCTTCCAATCCAAAGAAGGCATGACATTTGTACTTTCAAAGTATTAAGTCTTTACACAAATTATTTTAAAATAAAAAGTAATTCCACAAAGTGGCTATTTCCTCTCAAAATTTTTCACTGTGGTTTTATTTTTTTTCTGGAGAACAGTGCATTGAGACTTGTAGCATTTCTTTGGTGTCTGTTCTCTTTGATCCTAATGACACTTCTTGGTTTTGAAAAAAATGTTTCAAAAGACACTGGTTCAAGAGGTTTCTGCTATAGTTGGAAATGCTGACCTAACTTCAGCAAAATTTACCCAGAGAGATCTTTGGTGTATTAAAGACAACACCTTGGACTCCTTCATGGTGTCTGGGGAAAGTTCAGTTTGCAGCTTATCCCTATTTACTGGTTGAAAGGTTTCCTATGATGACTCTGAGCAATGTCAAAGACACTGAAAGATGGAAGTATGAGTGAAGAAAACATGAGGCATCAACTGTCTACATAAGATCTCCTATGACTATCATTTGAATTCTTGAAAAGATGATTGCATGTTTGAGCTTAGGACTAACAAAATGGCAAATATTCTAAATAATATATGTACAAATCATCTCATAAAAGAAAACTCACAAACACTGCTCACAAATTTAAACAAGCATACACACCTGGTATAAAAATGCACAATAGAAAAAGTTCATTATTCAACTAAATTACTAGGAAAATGTAGAATAAAGAGAATAGGTCCTCCACCAATGCCTAAAGATGACAACAAAAAGTCACTATGTGCTAAGAGTAGACTCCTAAAAGGAATAACACATTTCAGAAAACTGTGTTATTGAAAATACCTAACAAAATTCATGATTGTGAATTAATGGATGCAACAACAACAAAAAAAACCAACACATCCCACAGAATCTGATTTAGTGCTATGTATCACATATCCCAATTTATAGAGGCAATGTTTACAGTTGCTAAAGTATTAACACACAATCTTTTAATATCCATATTTTGGATTGATTGAACACAATGGATATATTCTTTTAGACAATGAAAGTTCCTTCCTTAAGCAAGATAGTTCCTTTTTTTTTCCCCTTCATCTTTACTATGCTTTTTTAAAAATTCTTATGTATGTGATTAAAGGAGGAAAAAATTACATTTTACAAGTTGTATGCTTTTCAATATAAATTATACCTGAGGATGGTATTTATATAATTCAAACACCCAGCTCACATCGTCTGAATCACCCCTTAGATTTCTCAGTAAATAAACAGCAGAAAGTAGGTATAGAGATGGTGATATTACTCTCTTAAGTGTTGGGCTATTTTTAGCTTTGGCTCTCATCCATTCCCCCAGCCACTAAAATTAGCTCTATCAGTTGCAGAATTGCTTCATTTTAAAGAGATAAGCAACACATACACCATGACCATTCTTCTAATAGCAGATACAAGTACTCTCCATCTCTCCTTCCATTATTAGAGATATCTTATGAAAATGCTACAGTATGAGCTGTATTATGCTGTGTTTGACACAATATTGGTTTAAAACCATGTAATGGTTTACTACATATTCCAGAGATTCCCTATAGAATTTTCAGAAATTGTCACAATCAAGAAAATCAGAGGCATAAAAAAATTTACACAAACACAAGGTAAGAATTTCCTTTCAAACTAATAGATTCCTAGCAAGAACTTTCATTTTGAAAGGTCAAGCAGGAGTCAGTCCTTCTTCCTTCAAGGAAAAGGCAAAGAGATCACTAGCCCAGTTAAAGCGCTTCTACACCAATGCACACAGCATGGGCAACAAACAGGAAGAGCTGGAAGTCATTGTGCAAAAGGAAAACTGTTGCTCACCAGCCTGGGCTGCAGCACCAAGGACACTGTTGCATCTTCCACAGCCAGGAGGAAACGGCCTGCCTCTTGTAGGCAGGATCGGTACCTTAAGTTGAGTAGTTAATTAGTAGTTCATTATATTCAATTCAATCCAGCTGGCTAATAATGATCAGATGCCATAGAAAACTATGATATAATTGCCATCACGGAGACATGGTGGGATGATACACACAAATGGAATGCTGTGTTGGATGACTACAAGCTCTTCGGGAGAGATAGGCCAGGCAGAAGAGGAGGGGGAGTGGCGCTGTACGTTAGGGAGGGTTTTGAATGTCTGGAGATCAGCAATGGTGATGGAAGGGTAGAATGCTTGTGGATCAAAATAAGGGGGAAGGCCAATAGGGCTGACATCACAGTGGGAGTCTGCTATAGACCATCCACCCAGGAAGAAGATGTAGATGAAATATTCTACAAACAATTAGGGGAAGTCTCACGATCACGGCCACTAGTTCTACCAGATATTTGCTGGAATTTGAATACAGCAGTGAGGAAACAGTCCAGGAAGTTCCTAGAGTGTCTGGAAGACAACTTCCTGATACAGCTGGTGAGGGAACCAACTAGGGAAGGCTCCCTGCTGGACCTGCTATTTACCAACAGAGAAGGACTCATTGATGGTGTCAAGGTTGGAGACTGTCTTGGACATAGTGACCATGAAATAATAGAATTTTCAGTCACAGAAGCAGTAGGGAGAGGGGTCAGCAGAACTGCTGCCTTGGACTTCCAGAGGGCAGACTTCAATCTTCTTAGGAGACTGGTTGGAAGGGTCCCTTGGGAGTTGGTCCTGAAAGGCAAAGGGGTCCAGGAAGCCTGGATAATTCTCAAGAGGGAAATCTTCAGAGTCCAGGAGCAGGCTGTCCCAGTGAACCGCAAGACGAGCCGGAAGGGCAGAAGACCAGCCTGGCTGAACAGAGAGCTCTGGCTAGAGCTCAAGAAGAAAAAGAAAGACTATGACCTATGGAAGAAGGGGCAAGTCACTCATGAAAACTACAAGGATTCTGTGAGATGATGCAGGGAGAAAATTAGAAAGGCAAAAGCCCAGCTGGAGCTTAATCTGGCAGCTAACATAAAAGACAATAAGAAAAGTTTCTACAAATACCTTAACAGTAAAAGGAGGGTTAGGGAGAATCTCCACCCTGTTGCAGCTAAAGTGTTAACAGTAAGGAATGTGTATCAGCGAATATAAAAAGAGCACTGTCCTTGAGATAAGAAGGTAGGTTGAAGCTGTGAAAAACACACTGTCCCTGGGAAAAACAAGGATGAAACTATGAAAAACAAGATTCTGAGCAAAACATACTAACTGCAAAAATAGTAAAATATTGTAACAAACGTAGAAATCTCTATCCAATCACAGTGTGTATCATACTCGTGCTTGTCACGTGAACAGTAGTGCTAGACCAATTAGCTTGCTAAGTACAGCGCATGAAAGCGTGCACAGAACCGAGCTATGCTATAAAAAGAGCAGTATCACGGAATAAAGCTGAAGCCTTTTTACTCATCATATTGATGCGTCTTGCTTCCCCGTCTTCGGCCGCAACATCTGGTGACCCCGACGTGATCAAGAGGGTTTTCAACGACCACAACGCGGACGAGAGAGAGGACGACCATCCCGGCGCCCGAGAGAGGCGGATCGTCCGAGAGAGGCAGAATCGTAGCGCTACGGACTGACCGGTGAGTCAGGCAGACCGAGGTCTGGTTCGGGATGGGAATGCTGCAATGACAGCCTGGGAACGAGATGATGGAACGGGACGGTGCATTGTCGTTGTTGAAAAGCTTCTTAGAGGAGCGTGGACTAAAACTTGGAAAAAGATATTGGCCCCTGATTGCAGGGGGGTATGCAAAAGAAGTAAGCGACTGAAAAACAAAAAAAAACAAAAACAAAACAAAACAAAACAAAAAAACCAAAAAAACACAAAAAAGCAACAACTGCCTCAACAGGAGGAGGTAAGCGACTGGGACAAAGTGCTAGAGAAACCAGCACTACTAACAGTTCTAACTTGATAAAACTCCCGGTACTCCTGGTTTGGGTATCAGCCCATGTACCGGAGGCCTGACAAGGACTTGGGACACTATAGACGTTAAACTTTGGCGTGCAGCCACCTGTGGGGATGCTGCTGGCCTGGAAAAGTCATCATCGAATCTTTTAATCCAGGGCCCCGAACGAAAGACAGACTTATTGCTTTCCCCCTCTTCCAACGAAGTCGGTACACCGGCACCCCCGCGCCGCGCCGCCCACCGCGCCCGGCGGCGCCCCGGGAACGCCGCTGCTGCTGCCGGCCGGGGCCGCGGGCGGCGTTTGCCTCGGCGCTGCCGCTCGTGTGCGGGAACGAACCGCGGCTGGAAAGGACGGAGACGCGCTGCGGGCCCCGCTGCGCCGGTTCGTTCGCGGCTGATGGTCCCTCGGCGGGAGGGGGCGGCGGCGCTTACGGAGCGCGAGCGGCCGGAGCTGCGGCAACAACAACAACAGCAACAACAACAAGGGGGGGGCGGCACAGGGCTGCTGGGTCGTCATCACCACCCCGCCCGGCTGAGACGAGGGAGGCCTGACCCCCCCCCCTCCCCCCCCGCCGCTGCTGAACCCCCCCGAGAGACAGCACATCGTAACTTGGATCGTCTCGATCAGCATCGCGGGAAATAACTAATCCTCTTTTGTTCCAGCAATTTCAACAGTTAATATCAGTGTTGCAAAACCGTAAACATGCACATTCCATTGTACATCTGCGAGCGCACACCACGCTTCCAGGGCCTATAGCAGAAGGGAACAGGCGAGCTGAGCCTCTCACGAGTGCAGCTCTGGTACCAAACTCGCTCGTGCAGGGAAACATCTTGCAGGACTTCTACCATCAGGATACTGACGCTATTAAGTGACAATTTGGTTTAACATGACAATAAGGCCGCTCAATCGTACAATTGTGTACTAGCTGTTAAAATACGATCGTGCCACCAGTGAATGGTGTTAATCCTCGTGGTTTACGCTCGCAGGAACTTTGGCATACACTTCTTATCAGCCATATGTATTTTTGTCATCATGAGGTATTGAGCATGTTGCTGGTATTTTTTACAATTCTACTGGGCAACCGATCATAGAACACGCACATGGTACTTTGGAGAATATGCTTTTGAAACAAGAAACAGGAATGATGGGGAAATCTCCCAATGAAACAATAGATAAAGTGTTATAGGTGTTAAATCTCTTAAATCGAGAGCTAAATATTTTGGGATGAATAAAATGTCACTCATGTCAAAATCAGGCACAGGCAGGGTTACAGCAAGTGGCTTTCCAACAGCTGACTGAATTGGCTACGAGAGCATTAAGACGTGTCCCTGATTTTGGGACAGGGGAGGCTTCCTTTGCTTCCATTCGGCAGGGAGCACAGGAACCTTATGAGCATTTCTTTGATCAGCTACAAATGGCAGTTCAGAGATAAACAGAAAATCCGGCTACTGCAGATGTGTTGGTATTCCAGTTGGCCATTGAAAATGCTAACACAGACTGTCAATAAGCTCTTGATCTTATCAGAAATTGGGCAAAAACGATTGCAGATTTAGTAAAGGTGTGTCACAATGTAGGCTCGAAACACTACAAAGCAAAATTTTGGGAACCAGCCAAAATCATTGCAGCTTCAATATTTGCACCGGGAGTTGGAGTGGCACAGGTGTTAACTACACTGAATAAGTTGGGTTGTTAGCTTGCAAAACAAATTAATGCTACAGCTTCTGCTTTATCAATGCTCTTAATTGACAGGATGGTTAAAATCTTTAATAAAGCAGACATTATATTGCTAGTAGTTCTTTTATGCATAGCAATAATCACCCCCTGCCTATTGTCACGCTCCCAGCAGACGGTACAGAGTACGGTTAATCAAGTAATGATCACAGAAAAACAAAAAAGGGGGGAGTTGTTGTGGCATCATACACACAGCTACAGTTGAGGTTTGACCTTGATGATTTAAGCCTGTGCTCTTTTCTGAAGTTGGGAAACACCGATAAAGAGGATGAGAAAGAAAAGGGAGTGTGAACAGCTGGTGCAGGGAGTGTGAGAAGTTGACATGAGGAGTTTGGAAGTTGATATAGAGTGTGTGAGAAAATGATGTTTAGTTTAGCAAGTAAAAAATAGCTCCTTTTTAGGCATAGCCAATAGTAAAATTAAAATAGGTGCGTGCACTATTGTTTGTAATCAATCACAGTTGGGTGAGAGCCGCATGGACACATCGTGGCCTGAGTAATAATCTATAAAAGCTGCGTGTATAACAACAATAAAGGCCACTCTGCTATCACAAAAGAATTTTGGACACAGACAATCACAGCTGCACAGCCTCCTTTAACAGTAATCATTAATGGGAAGGCTTTTCTGGCCTAGTTGACACAGGGGCTGATGTATCTATAATGAAAAATCCTGACTGGCCGCCCTCTCGGCCTCTGATACAGCCCTGGCAGCTGTGATCGGAGTAGGTGGAACACAGATCCCACAGAAGAGTGCACAGACCTTGTTAGTAGTAGGCCCAGGTAACAAACAAGCTGTTTTGAAACCATATGTTTTTGATGTCCCATGTACATTATGAGGTCGGGATTTGTTGAATCACTGGAATGTGAGGCTAACCTCAAATTTTTAGCACGTCACTGATGTCCAGCCCTGACTCAAGCTGGCAAGCCGGTCTGGGTCGATCAGTGGCCACTAAAAGGTGAGCGACTGAACTGAACTCAAAAATTAGTCAATGAACAGCTCAAATTAGGACATATAATTCCCTCCAATATTTGTTATCCCAAAGAAATCAGGAAAATGGAGATTTATGTTAAAAGATTTAAGAGCTATTAATACAATCATTTCACCAATGGGTGCATTACAACCGGGTGTACCAAATCCTACTATGATTCCAGAATGTTAGCATTTGATGGCGATTGATTTAAAAGATTGGGTTATTTCACCTTTTTACTTTTTTATTTATTTGCACCCTAACGATTGTCCTAGATTTGCCTTTTCAGTTCCAGTGCTTAACAATGAACGACCCACGCAACAATATCATTGGATTGTACTGCCCCAAGGAATGATGAATAGTCCTACAGTTTGTCAATTGGTAGTTGATGATGCTCTCTGTCAGGTCAGACAGCAGATCAAGCTCAGCAGATTATACGTGCCTGCCCTGACCGTCAACATATTGTGCCTTCAAATACTCCAGCAGGAGTAAATCCAACAGGTTTATGTGCCAATGAATTATGGCAAACTGATATTACTTATATTCAATTGTCTAATCGATCTAAATATGTGCATGTAACTGTTGATATGTTTTCTGCCTTTGTTGTTGCTACTGCTCACACTGAAGAAAACCATGGGAGTACCAAAGAAAATTGGGACAGACAGTGATCCGGTATGGTGCCTTTTTACAGGATTGAGGAGTGACTCACACTACCAGTATCCCTCATTCACCTATGGGACAAGCTGTTATTGAACAAACTCATTTACCGTTAAAACAAATGCTTGATAAACAAAAAGGGGCAGTCTTCCGTATATTTCCCCGCAAGAATCCTTGGACAAAGCCACATATGTTTTAAATTTTCTTAATTTGTCTGCTTCTAGGAAACATACTATGGCTGTGGATCACAATTTTAAACCCAGTGCCATTTTTGCAGAAAAATCAACAGCATGTTATAAGAAGCTGGACTCAACTCATGGGATGGCCCTGCGCCTCTGCTTACATGGGGAAGAGGGTATGTTTGTGTTCTTCCCACAGGTCCATACTGGTTACCAGCAAGAAACGTAAAGCCAACCAGGACTTTTGAAACTACAAATAGAGAAGGGTAGATCCAAGAATTAGCAGAGCAAGCAGAGATCACAGAAACACCGAATGAAGAGAATGGTTCAAATGGACAGACTTGTAATAGAAGATTTCATGTTAATATATCAACTGTTCTTATGTTTCTCATTGTTAGGTATATTACGTGTGTGAAAGTTGCTTGTATATATTGCTTGTATATATGCTTTGTGTCTTTTCTCCGATCGGAAAGTGTATGGATTCCACCCGTAGCTACTGGAAGGAAAAGAATTAACTGGTACCAAATTAATGACAAAGAATTACTAACTGGACTTAGTTGTAAGCACGTAACTTTGAAAAGAGAAGCTAGGAGGATTGTTATTGAACAACATGTTGCGATTCGCAAAAACCGCTGTTAGCCGGCAGAGCACATACTGGGCAGCCTTGTTGCACGCACTGGCCACGCGTGCGGCAACGCCGTGTCAGTACCTTTGTCGTAGACTCTGCTGAGGGTAAAAAGAGATGGCTCAGAGCGGAGCTGAGGGAGGCTGCAGAGCACACTGTGTAGATAAACAGGGGACGCCCTGAAGGTGCCGTGCCTGCCTCCCTTCTCCACAACGACCCTGCCGATTGACACCCTCCTGCTCAGCGAAATCTTGGGTATAGTGGAAATAGTAAGGCCCTCGGAAAGGGAAGTAGTATACTAGAAACTGCTTTTGCAAGGCTGTACCAAAACAATATGCTAGTAACTGAAATTGCCAGTCTCCTACACAGAGTTTTATTCGTGCAAGAAAAAAAAAAAAGGGGCAACGCTGTCACTGATCGATCACACAAATTTTTTCACCAATCTGCTCGACCTCTTCAGAAAGAGTTTGCACTGTCGCGAGCACAAGCCCGTGCCATCGTCGCTGCAAGGCACCAACCCTCGAGGATTGCAACCAAGAGGAGTGTGGCAAACTGATGTAACTGAGTTTCCCGCCTTTGGTCGACTGCGCCATATCCACGTCACCGTGGACACTTGCAGCAGAGCTGTATGGGCAACACCAGCGCCTTCTACCGCCTTCCGATGTGTAAAACAACATTGGCCTTCAGCATTTGCTGCCCTTGGCTTACCACGTCATCAAAACAGACAATGCTCCTGCATACGCAGGAGCAGCATGTGCTGCGTTTTTAGCGGATTGGGGAATTGAACATAGAAAAGGTGTTCCGTACAACAGTACGGGTCAGGCTATTGTTGAACGGTGCCATCAAGATGTAAAGCGACTCGCTGCCATTTTGAAAAAAGAGGGGGAGATGTCCCCCAACGCGCGAACTGAAAGGCGAAGGCGGAGGCAATCCAGGAGTTCCCAAAGACTCGGACCTCTCTGCAGAAGAATAGAAGAAGTGCTAAATCTTCCAAAGAACATATTAGACGACTCTGATCCAGATGAGATAGATTTTGCCTTTATCCGTAGTCTGATACGCACGCGCAAAGCTGCAAAATTATACCCGCTAACGCACTGTAGGTGTAGATGTAGAAATTTACAGGTTATAACTATAGAGTGTGGAGGTTGTAGTCGCATATGTCATGAATCGCAACGTGATGCAGTGCAAGGCTGTACAGATTGTAGACACGCTTTAGATATTAATCCATACCAGGCACTCGCTGCTTGGCTTAAAATAGAGAACGCTTCACGACAAAGGTTAACTGCGTTGTTTGAAAGTGCAGAAGAAGCTATATTAGCATACGCAGCCTTTAGGTTACAAAAACTACTGACTGTTGTAGAAGTAGCACAAAAGACACAAGTCTTGGGTACCAGATATCAGAAGCAGTGTAGACGTCATGATAAGAATGGAGGAGTTTATTGGTAAGACAATA
Source organism: Tauraco erythrolophus (assembly GCF_009769465.1). Lineage (NCBI taxonomy): Eukaryota > Metazoa > Chordata > Aves > Musophagiformes > Musophagidae > Tauraco > Tauraco erythrolophus. The sequence continues at coordinate 555,698 of NC_141497.1, read as the reverse complement.
CCTATAGTAACAGGAATCTTAGTGTGGTGCCAAATGACCTACGGAATCAACTCCATCAGCCCGAGAGACAACATATGGGTAACCATTGCTAACAAAACAAACCAGTCATCAATCTGCCTAGCCCTGGGTGGTATTGGAAACCCATTCCGTACCTGTCTCATAGGAGTACCAACATGGAAAGTGGCAGCCTTTAGAGGGCTAGTAAACACCACTAACCTAACATATAGCAACTTCAATACCACAACAATCTATAGAGCGACCCCTCAACAGTATGACGGAGCAATACAATGCCGGCTTATTCATGCACTTAATGCTTCCCTCCAGTCTGATCCAAAAGAACTAGACCTGCTTAGTAGCATGCATGCAAACACTACCGCTGGGAAAATAGGAGGATGGTTTTCATTTTTGCCATTAGACCCAAACAACTTGAATAAAAACAGGAAACTATGGGCAACCTTAGATTCTAATCTTGACAGCGCATCGGTATTTCGCTTTCTATACTCGAGCTGCAATGGCAGCAACATTACTGAACCTCGAAGGTTGCCCGAAGGAATTTTCTTAATTTGTAGAGACAGGGCATGGAATGGCATTCCAAAACAACCAGAAGGAAGTCCTTGTTATTTAGGCCAACTAGCCTTATTCCATCCCAATATATCCCTATTAAGAGAATGGAGTGAAAATCACACCAGGAGAAAAAGAAGCCTTCATGATCTAGACTGTAGCAGTGTAGGCAATCCCACATTTTGGAGTGAATTTGGACAAGTAGCTGCCTCCACACTTTTCCCAGGGTTAGCAGCAGCAAAAGCGCTCACCTTAGCAAAACAACTAGGTTGCTGGGCTCGTGACGAGATAAACTTAACATCCAGCATTCTAGATGAATTAACGAAAGATGTAGAAAGTGTCAATCATGCAGTATTGCAAAACAGAGCAGCGATTGACTATTTGCTTTTAGCCCATGGGCATGGTTATGAAGAGATCGAAGGAATGTGTTGTATGAATTTAACAGGTCCAGGAGAGTCAGTGCATAGAAAACTTAAACAACTAAAGGACAAACTACATGCCTTGAAAGAGGTAGATGACATCGATGGATGGTTGACTTCCTGGGGAATAGATGGTTGGGTGAGAGATCTCATCAAAACGTGCTTGGGGCCTCTTTTGTTGTTAGGCTTTCTCTTGCTTTTTGGACCATGCTTAATGCAATGTGTGACCCAATGCTTGTCAGCTATAGCGCACGCCGTTTTTGAAAAAAGAGGGGGAGATGTTGCAGCTAAAGTGTTAACAGTAAGGAATGTGTATCAGCGAATATAAAAAGAGCACTGTCCTTGAGATAAGAAGGTAGGTTGAAGCTGTGAAAAACACACTGTCCCTGGGAAAAACAAGAAGGATGAAACTATGAAAAACAAGATTCTGAGCAAAACATACTAACTGCAAAAATAGTAAAATATTGTAACAAACGTAGAAATCTCTATCCAATCACAGTGTGTATCATACTCGTGCTTGTCGCGTGAACAGTAGTGCTAGACCAATTAGCTTGCTAAGTACAGCGCATGAAAGCGTGCACAGAACCGAGCTATGCTATAAAAAGAGCAGTATCACGGAATAAAGCTGAAGCCTTTTTACTCATCATATTGATGCGTCTTGCTTCCCCGTCTTCGGCCGCAACACCACCCCTTGCTAAATGCAATGGGAGAAATAGTGACTGAGGATGAAGAAAAGGCTGAGGTACTCAATGCCTTCTTTGCTTCAGTCTTTAATGGCCAGACCAACACACTAGGTGATATGCCTCTAGAACCAAATGGTGGAGATGGAGAGCTTTATCAAGGTTTTTTTCAAGAGGAAGCAGTAAGTGAACTGCTGCACAGCTTAAATGTGCAGAAGTCTATGGGGCCAGATGAGATCCACCCAAGAGTTCTGAGGGAGCTGGCGGAAGTGCTCACCAAGCCACTTTCCATCATTTACCAACAATCCTGGCTAACAGGGGAGGTACCAGCTGACTCGAGGTTGGCAAACGTGACGCCGATCTACAAGAAAGGTAAGAGGGAAGACCCAGGGAACTACAGGCCTGTCAGTCTGACCTCAGTACCAGGTAAACTCATGGAGCAGATCATCCTTAGTGTTATCATGCGTCATGTACAGGACAGTCAGATGATGAGGCCCAGTCAACATGGATTTATGAAGGGCAGGTCATGTTTGACCAACCTGATCTCATTCTATGATAAAATGACCCGTTTAGTGGATGAGGGAAGAACTGTGGATGTTGTTTACCTCGATTTTAGCAAAGCCTTTGACACTGTTTCCCATAACATTCTTCTGCAGAAGCTGGCTGCCTATGGCTTGGACGGGCGTACGCTTCGTTGGATCAAAAATTGGCTGGATGGCCAGGCCCAGAAAGTGGTGGTGAACGGAGTTAAATCTAGCTGGCGGTCGGTCACCAGTGGTGTTCCACAGGGCTCAGTGTTGGGGCCTGTTCTCTTTAACATCTTTATCAATGATCAGGATGAGGGGATCGAGTGCACCCTCAGCAAGTTTGCAGATGACACTAAATTGGGAGGTAGTGTTGATCTGCCTGAGGGTTGGGAGGCTCTACAGAGGGACCTGGACAGGCTGGATCGATGGGCTGAGGCTAACTCTATGAAATTCAACAAGACCAAGTGCCGGGTCCTGCACTTGGGCCACAACAACCCCCTGCAGCGTTACAGGCTTGGGGAAGTGTGGCTGGAAAGCTGCACAGCAGAGAAGGACCTGGGGGTGCTGGTCGACAGCCGATTGAACATGAGCCAGCAGTGTGCCCAAGCAGCCAAGAAAGCCAACAGAAGCATGTATCAGAAACAGTGTGGCCAGCAGGAGCAGGGAAGTGATTGTCCCCCTATACTCAGCACTGGTGAGGCCACACCTGGAGTACCATGTCCAGTTTTGGGCCCCTCACTTCAAGAAGGACGTTGAGGTGCTGGAGTGGGTTCAGAGAAGAGCAACGAAACTAGTGAAGGGTTTAGAGAACTTGTCCTATGAGGAGCGGCTGAGGGAGCTGGGACTGTTTAGTCTGGAGAAGAGGAGGCTCAGAGGGGATCTTATCGCTCTCTACAATTACCTGAAAGGAAGTTGTAGGGAGATGGGGGTCGGTCTCTTCTCCCACGTTATGAATGACAGGACGAGAGGGAATGGCCTCAAGTTACACCAGGGGAAATTTAGTTTAGATATCAGGAAAAATTTCTTTCCAGAGAGGGTTGTGAAGTATTGGAACAGGCTGCCAAGGGAGGTGGTGGAGTCCCCATCCCTGGAGATGTTTAAAAACCGTGTGAATTTGGTGTTGAGGAACATGGTTTAGGGACCCTGACAGTGCAGGGTGAATGGTTGGACTCGATGATCTTGAGGGTCTCTTCCAACCAAATGATTCTATGAAGTTCAACAAGGCCAAGTGCAAGGTCCTGCATATGGGTCAGGGCAATCCCAAGCACAAGTACAGGCTGGGCAGAGAATGGAGTGAGAGCAGCACGGAGGAAAAGGACTTGGAGATGCTGGTGGATGAGAAGCTCAACATGAGCCGGCAATGTGCGCTGGCAGCCCAGAAAGCCAACCGTGTCCTGGGCTGCATCAAAAGAAGCGTGGCCAGCAGGTCAAGGGAGGAGATTCTGCCCCTCTACTCTGCTCTCGTGAGACCCCACCTGGAATACTGCGTGGTGGATACTGGATTTGGCGTTAAGGAACATGGTTTAGGGACCCTGACAGTGCAGGGTGAACGGTTGGACTCAATGATCTTGAGGGTCTCTTCCAACCAGATGATTCTATGATTCTAGATGATTCTATGATTTTGAAGGATAGCCTACTTGACCTAAATCCCAGTAGCTTGTGCAAAAGTGCAGGAGTGCAGGAAGCAGTAGGAATTAGGGAGGGGAAGGAGGGGAGAACAATCTCTCTCGGTGTGCTTCGTCCTGGGACCACCAGGCTCTTGCTGGTGGAGCATAAGAGGCAGAAGAACAGCACAGCTAGGACCTTCACAACATCAAACAAATGTTGGTTGAGGTGAAGTCAAGACCTACTTCTAAATTGCTATATTAACCAGTTCTTTGCTTACACTGACAGTGGGAACATATCACCTTTGAGTTTCTTCTCTGAGTGTACCTCAAGAAAGAATCTTTTCTCAACAGAGTAACTGAATTGACCAGAGCTTCTCCAGTGTGTCCTAAAATGTCATGGTTCATTATAGTACTGTGCAATGTGAAGACAGTTATTCCCTTTTATGTTATAGGGAAATCTTTTTAAAAAGTTTCTAGCTTTATCAGTCTCCATTCTAGGAGGTTTTCAAAATCCAACTGGATAAAGCTTAGAACAGCCTGGTCTGATCTCATAGCTGACCTTCTCTGAGCAGGAGCTTGGATTAGAGACTTCCTGAGCTTCCTCACAACATGAAATTATCCTGTCATCAGGCTAAATAGTATTCAAAACTGATAATAAAAAAAAAAAAATAAAACCAAAGAGTAACACACATCCCTAGAACTACTTGGTAAGGAAGCTACGCATAACACTATAAAAAATATCCAAATACTAGGATTTGAGTATAAATTCAAATTACAAAACACCAAAAAAATTATTAACTCAAAACTAGCAGCAAGATTTTTGTTTTTTTCTTTGTTATTACAGCATTGGATTTACTTGCAGCATTAAATGGTAAGCTATTTAGACAATAAAATATCTAATATATGAACATAATTTGAAATAAGTCCATTTTCACTAAGGCAATGAGTCAAAATTTCTGTTGTGGGTTAGGCTGCTCCCCTCACAGTCATTGACTCACCCTCCCTCAGTCCCAGGGATGAAGGAGAGAATTAAAGGAGAAACAGGAAACCCGTGGGTTGAGATAAGAACAATTTAATACAGATGATTTAATACACAGTGTAGATGCTCACCACCCCCTCGTATGTGAAGCCCGTCTCGTCCCGAAGCTGCAATCCCAGACGAACGCGAGGCCCCGAAATAGAGAGGGGCAGAGAGAGATAGTACTCCGAGAGTGGGAGTGCTGGGAGAGAGAGAAAAAAAAAGGCAATAGAGCAAAAGCGCAGCAAGTGCGAAAGAGCAAAAGCGGCGAAAGAGCCAAAGCGCAAAAGCCCTTCTTTCCGGCTGACCCTCACTTTTATACTGGGCATGACGCTGCATGATATGGAATACTAATTGGCCAGTTTGGCCCTCAGTCTTAAGTTCCACCACAAATCACAAGGGGAATCGTGGCCCCCTTGTCCCAGCTATGCTCCCCCCTTATCCTGCCGTGCTTCTGCACTCCGGCACACTGAAAAGTCCTTGGAGTCTCACGTCCAACCACAAACATCAACTTGCTATCAACATTCTTCTCAGAGCGAGCCTCTGTGTAAAACCAAAACACGGAGCTTTTCTAACTGCTAAAAAGAAGAGCTAACTCTGTCCCAGCTAAAACCAGGACAATTTTATATTAAGAACTTGTTTGAATACAAAAACAGGAATTTTAACAAACAAGCAAACACATGCATATAGAGAGGTGGGCCTGTGCGAACCTCATGAAGTTCAACAAGGCCAAGTGCAAGGTCCTGCACGTGGGTCGGGGCAATCCCATGCACAAGTACAGGCTGGGCGGAGAATGGATTGAGAGCAGCCCTGAGGAAAAGGGCTTGGGAGTGCTGGTGGATGAGAAGCTCAACATGAGCCGGCAATGTGCACTGGCAGCCCAGAAAGCCAACCATGTCCTGGGTTGCATCAAAAGAAGCGTGGCCAGCAGGTCGAGGGAGGTGATTCTGCCCCTCTACTCAGCTCTCGTGAGACCCCACCTGGAATACTGCATTCAGCTCTGGAGTCCCCAACAGAAGACAGACATGGAGTTGTTGGAATGAGTCCAGAGGAGGGCCACGAAGATGATCTGAGGGCTGGAGCACCTCTCCTATGAAGACAGGCTGAGAGAGTTGGGGCTGTTCAGCCTGGAGAAGAGAAGGCTCCGGGGTGATCTTATAGCAGCCTTCCAGTACTTAAAGGGGACCTAAAGGAAAGCTGGAGAGGGACTTTTTACAAGGGCATGTAGTCATAAGACAAGGGGTAATGGCTTTAAAGTGAAAGAGGGTAGATTTCAATTAGATACAAGGAAGAAATTTTTCACTCAGAGGGTCTTGAGTCACTGGAACAAGTTGCCCAGAGAAGTTGTAGATGCCTCATCCCTGGAAGTGTTCAGGGCCAGGTTGGATGAGGCTTTGAGCAACTTGGTGTAGTGGAGGGTGTCCCTGCCCATGGCAGGGGGGTTGGAACTAGATGATCTTTGAGGTCCCTTCCAACCCTAACCATTCTATGATTTCATGATTCTATGAATCTTTATTTATTTATAATAAAAAACTTGTGTAGTTCAAAATTCAATTAATTTCAAAGGGTTTGAAAAAAATCTGCATTTTCTTCAGTAATAGCTCACTAACAAACTTGAAGCTACCGTTAGCAAGACAAATGTTTCTCATGAGAATTATCATGAGACGTGACTTTTAAAATGCAGAGTTATTGTCAGAAGATCAGTTCTTGCTAGTGGTATTTAACAGGACAATAAACTAAAACCAGGCACTCACACATACTCACACTGCATACATGAAGTAGATCGAAAAATGCGAAGCATGTAAAAATTTTGTAACATCTATTCTACACCATGAAAAATCACAACTGGATAGTTTTAAAAAATATCTGCAGTCATGGTCAATGCAGAGTAAAGTGTAGTTACTATATTGGCATATCAGAAAACATATTTACATATGCCAAGCAAGAGGGAAGATCTTGCTGCTGTCATTTTTTTTAAAAAAAACAAACACCTCTACTCCTATGTGGACTTTATCACAAGTCCTTTTCACAAAAACATTGATAGAGAATTCCAACACACAAACAGTAAATTTAAGTTAACTCATTACAGAACACTGATGTGCATTTGTAATACTCCCTCAATATGCACAGAGCTCTCTTACAAAGCACTGTTTCTTGTAAAACATGCAATAGATGCACTTGTGACAACTGAAGTATAAAAACAAACATAATCACTGTCGTGGTTTTAGGCTGATCCAGCAACTAAAACTCACACAGTCTCTCCTTCTCCTCTCCTTCTCCAGTAAAGTAGAGAGGAGAGAAAAAAAAACAAAGGGACTGAGGGTTGAGACAAGAACAAAGGGAGCACCCACCAACCATGGTCCTGGGCAAAACAGGCAGAGCTTTTCTCAAAGCAAAACAGTTTATTAATGATTACTTAGAAGGACAAAGGGAAACAAAAACCAATTACTTGAGAGGACAGAAAGAAACAAAACCAGATCTTAAAACCGACACCTTCCCCCCCACCCCCTTTCCTTTTCCTCCCGGCTCTACCTCCTCCTCCCCCCAGCAGCACAGGGGGCAGGGACTGGGGGAGTGCAGGTCAGTTCATTCCGTGCTGTTACTGCTGCTTCTTTCTTAAAGGAGAAGGAGTCCTTACACCCTTTTCCCCTGCTCCAATGGATCCCCTACCCACGAGGAAAAATCCACAAACTTCTCCAGCGTGAGTCCAGCACACTGGAAACAATCCTTCCCCACAGATTGCTCCGGTGTGGGCTTTACCACAGTCTCGGATACTTAGGGAGTTGTAGCCACTCGCTCCGGCGTGGGTCGTCACGCAGACTCCAGATGCCTCTCTGCCTTGTCGTGCATCCCAACACGACCATCCTCAGGCTCAGGCATCTTCTCCCCATGGGCTGCGAGTGGGTCTCTGCTCCACCGAGGCCGTCCTGGTTGCAGGGGGCCGCCTGCTATCTCACCATCAGCCGCAGGGGAAACTCGGCTCCGGCACACCTCCTCCCACTCCATCCTCACTGACCTGCTGTCGATGCGGCTGTTTCTCTCAGATCTCAGTCCTCTCCAGGTGAACTCAGCCCAGTGGGCACCCTGGGAGTGGGGTGCCCCCGAGTTCCCCAGCTGACTCCGCCGCCGCCATTCTCCGTGGGCGGCGCCGGCCCGACGCAGGCAGCTGCCCGGCCGGGAGCCAGGGAGTGGGGGCAGTGCCCTCCTCCCTTCTCTGCTCGATCCTGGGCGAAGCACCTTTTCCGGTTCCCTTGTCCTGACTTAAATAGGGCAATTCGCAGAGGCGTCCTATTGGCTCAATCCCGAGGGGGATGGCAGTCTGATCTGGTGGCCAGAACTAAGCCTAACCCGGTTCCAAAACCAGGGAGGTCGCAGGGAGCAAAACCCCTCTCCTGCCACCAGAACCACCCCCCTCTCCACATCAAACCATGACAATCACTCTGCTAAAAAAGTATATATTTTTCCTCATTTGAAAATATATTTTTTCCAGATATGCTTAATACTATTATTCTCTTACAAAAAATGAGAAGTCTTGAACAATTCCAATTCCATCTCTGCTCATTCTGAATTATTTGCATGACATATCTGACATCCTAATGTTCCCCAACCTTTGATCAAGAGCACTTAAACTGTATTTAAACTGATTCAGATCATGTTTAAAAAAAAATAAATCTAGTATTTCTAGCTTTGCTCTAAGTTTATTAAATATTAAGTTACTCTCCATGGTCTCAGTACATAATGTGTTTTATTGAGTGTCCCATTTAAAATCATTTTTAATAGGTGAGATATACTCATCTTAACTCATCATTTGTATCATTAAATTAAAAGTCCTAGTTTTCTTAAAGAACAGAGTACAGTATTTCTAGTGCAATGAATTATAATTCAGTCTGAAGCAGAACTACAACTTTCTCATGTTTCAAAAAAAAGTTGAAAAATGTTTTCAACTGTCAGAGAACTGTTCAATTAGAGGCTGCTTTAAATTTTTATAATCTGAAAGTATAATAAGAGTGCCTTTTCTTCCAACAACTCATAAGTGAAAGGCTGACATCCAATCCTATCAGTCATTTAAAGAAAACGTGTGCAAAAATAATTTAATTGGAATATTCTAAGAAGCAGTTAACTTTACTAAGATCTCAAACATTGAAATAATGCTTCCTGTTAAAGGGACACCTGCACTAACCAGTGTTCAAGGGCTCGCAGTCAGTTGATTAAACTATAAAATAATGTCCCTCAAAATCTTATTCAAAGATATTTCCTCATGTTTCTTTGTGAAAACAAAGATTATACTGCAAATCTGAAAGTCAGTCCTTTTTTTTTTTTAAATCACGTAATTTAATTCTTATACTTTGCTAGGTTAAAGCCATGACATGGGAGAAGGTCCCTTTAACAAGGAAGGAGATAGGTATCACTTAATCAGGATGTGGGAATGGAATCTGTACCTATGGGTAAATGGCAATGCATTCTGGGTTGGTTCAGCCCTTGATTCCGAGTTCTGCGTCACTTCCGGCATCGCTCTCTCGTCATCTGTCCCATTAATACTTTCTGGCGTTAAAGGAGACTGAATATCCCCTCCAGCTGATTCCTTAAGTAAAACAAACAAATGACACATTAGAATTACCAAGTGACCTCCTCAGGAAGACTATGCATATATAAGCACTAACATTAATTCTTAAATGAGATATGAACTTTAGGCAGTATTAATGTGAGGCTCACAGATTTCCAGCATCCCTCATGGTCATATTTCATCATGTTAATTTAATTTAGAAGTGTATTACCATAGGATTCACATTATCTTGCACAAAACACAACTGACCTATGATTTATTTGCAAGTATCGAGCCTCCTGCTTATTACAGACCTCTCTCTTCCCCTAATGTTATATTCAGCCCTCAGCCAGCTACACAATGGGCGACTATTGACACCCAGGATTCTTATCCCTTACTTTATATTCTAACATGGTGAAACAAGCAATTGTGATATTTGTTTCAAAATCTAGCTTTCATTTTGTGTATTAACCAATTTTAACAGTAGAAGGGCCATTGATGGTGCATTCACAGTTTCATCTATGAGCCATCTGTAAAGAAAACTTATTCAGCACAGTCCTTGCAAAATTTTTGTTGACATGTTAGCCTGGCCTAGCTCTTGCTAGTCATGCTATTATCTGGGAAGGAGAATACTCCAGTTATACCCAGGCAGCTACTGCTACACAACTGGACATCTGAAAAACTTATTGGCTGTCTTCCTAGCAGAAGGCGCTGGTGCAGTTTTAATCAGCCTTCATCACACCAACACATACATTTATGTTTTGACCAACAAACACTATTTTCCAATTTCTAGTCACTGAAAAGGATTTCCTTTTTAAAAAACTAAGTAAGTACACTGTGTAGTTCACATCCTAAGTTAGAACATTATAGACTTTTCAGTCCCTGTATGAGGTTTAATTTTAATATTTTCTTTCCTATTATATAATTTTTCAAGTAATGATTTTTGCAGGAGATAAGCAAATCATATAAGCTAGGTAGCTCATCTCAATTTTAAAATATCTTAGTAGGCTTTTAGTAATCAAGTGGTAACATTTAACTCTAAGATAGAAGAGTTTCATGAATAGAGTTGAATGGATGGCATGAAGGGGTGTCTTTACAGTGGAGGACTGGTTGAATTACAGTATTTTCAAACGCTCAGCGCCTCCTATGGCCACAAAGCCTTTTACCATCTGCATGGGGAAGAGATAAAACTGCTATTTAATGTTATTAAACTGAAGTAAAAGCACAGTCTCTGGAAGGCCAGCAGCTTCTCTTCCCAGCTCTTTAACACTGCGTAGAAAGCTGAAGAAAAACAATCTCAGAAGAAATTGCAAAGTATCTGAAGATTGTCATGATCTTACAAGATCAGGGTCTAATTTTGAGCCTCCGCTTGTAGTCTTCAACTAGTTTACAAGGATAAGGCTTTTTGAAAGTCACTACTGAATCTGATCATATATCAATAAGAAATGTTGCCCTTGACTTTGAGACTTGACCAGATGGAAAAACTCAGTTATTTTAAAGAAAATAAAACCTGGCTGTCATCATCACCTTCCACAAAGCACTAGTGTCACTTAACCAAAAACATTGTCAAAATTTTGCTTTTATTTTACTGTATTTCTCATATAGTAAGAGACATATCTCACTCTACAACTTGAATTAATGAGTGTTATGGAGTTATATTAAAACATTTTAATAATGACTTCAAGTTCTATTACATTTAGCATTCATTGTTATATAACACACATGCACAAGTGTCTTAATTCTGCATCTTCTTATTAAATATCTACTGATTAAAAAGCAGAAAATAAATAGCTTACACTGATTTATTATACAAATATAAACTGTTATTTATAATATAAATGTAAATTATTTATTTTATGAACGTAAATTGTTAACTACTTTCAGAAAGAACCCTCTTATTTTATACTCAAAACTATTAAGTGTTCATACTTTAAAGTCAAAATTAAATCTTGATTTTTACAGAACAATTTTACTGAACAGAAACTGAATTGAAATTAAGTGTCAAAGGAGAGCAGAGTTGACAAGATGTGCTAGGTTTATGTGGTGGGGTTTTGGTAGCGGAGGAGAGGCTGCAGAGATAACCCCTGTAAGGAGCTGCAAGAAGCTTCCCTGACTCCAAAACCAGTTGGACCAGTCTCTGGCCAGGTCAGACCTGCCTCTGGTCAGGGCCAAGCCAATCAGCACATCTGTGAATGCCATATTTAAGAAGGGGACAAAGGAACCTGTGCCATGTGGGATCTGCAGTGAAAAGAGGAGGGAAGTAGGGGGGACTGCTCCCCTTTTCCCCCCACCCTGGCTCCCATGCAGGTGGCTGCCCACGTGTCCTGGTTTTAGCTGGGACAGAGTTAGCTCTTCTTTTTAGCAGCTAGAAGAGCTCCGTGTTTTGGTTTTACTCAGAGGCTCGCTCTGAGAAGAATGTTGATAGCAAGTTGATGTTTGTAGTCGGCACTGAGGTCTCAAGGACTTTTCAGCTTGCCGTGTTCTTGCCAGTGTGCAGGAGCAAAACAGGATAAGGGGGGAGCATAGCCGGGACAAGGGGTCCACGACTCTCCTTACGATTTGTACTTGGACTTAAGATTGAGGGCCAAACTGGCCAATTAGTATTCCATATCGTGCAGCATCATGCCCAGTATAAAAGTGAGGGTCAGCTGGAAAGAAGGGCTTTTTGTGCTTTGGCTCTTTCGACGCTTCTTCTCTTTTGCGCTTCTGCGCTTTTGCTCTATTGCCTTTTTTTTCTCTCTCTTCCAGTACTCCCACTCTCGGAGTACTATCTCTCTCTCTCTGCCCCTCTCTATTTCAGGGCCTCGCGTTCGTCCGGGATTGCAGCTTCGGGACAAGACGGGCTGTGGATAAGAGGGGGTGGTGAGCATCTACACTGTGTATTACTCATCTGTATTAAATTGTTCTTATCTCAACCCACGGGTTTCCTGTTTCTCCTTTAATTCTCTCCCTCATCCCTGGGGCTGGGGGAGGGTGAGTGACCGGCTGTGTGTGGGGTTCAGTTGCTGAAGCGGCCTAACCCATGACATCGCGCTGGGCTGCTGCTACATGACTGGAGATGGTCGCGGCGGCGCAGTGTGGAGAGCTCCAAAGTGCCCCGCTCCTGGGGTGCCTACTGGGCAGAGTTCATTCCTGACAGAGCTGTTGAGGTTTGTCAGGCCAGTTGGGCCCAGCGCAGCTGCAGCAGAGAGATGACTGAGATCTGAGAGAAACGACTCTGCAGACACCAAGTTCATGAAGATGGAGCAGAAGGAGGTGTGGCGGAGCTGAGATGCCCCTGCAGCCTGTGGTGAGACAGCAGTGGCCCCCCTGCAGCCCATGAGAGACATGGTGGAGCAGAGACCCACCTGCAGCCCACTGAGGACCCCACACCGGAGCAGAGATGCCTGTGCCTGAAGGAGTTTGTACAGTATTGTCTCCCATGGGAAAGGACTCCACACTGCTAGAGATTGACAGTTGAGCAGAGACACATCTGTAGTCCGTGGGAAGGGACTCCATGCCGGAGCAGGTTGCTGCACCCTAAGAAACTGTGACTCCATGGGAAAAGCCCATGCTGAAGGGTCTGATGGGTAAGGACTGTTGTCAGGGTTTAGCCCAACCAGTAGCTAAGCTACCATGCCACTGCTCACTCACTCCTCCCCCTCGGTGGGATGGGAGGAGAAAATCGGAAGAAAAAGAGCAAAACACATGGGTTGGGATAAGCATGAATTAATAGAACAGTGCAAAAAAAACCAAGAAAAGAGTAAAAACAATGATAATAATAATAAAACGAGAGCAGTACCAAAGGAGCGGTACAAATGCTCACCACACCAACTGTGGAACCCAGAACCCCCACACGCCCAGCCCACTCCGATAAGCGAGGATGCGAAAAAGCCCCTCCCTTGGCAAACTCCCTCAATATATAGTCTCTGGGCATGAGGCATATGGTATCCAATAGTCCTCTGACTAATTCTGGTCAGTTGCCCGGCTGTGCCCCCTCCCACTTTTCCTGTGAGAGGTTAACTATCCCAGTCAAACCCAGGACAACTGTATTCTGCGGGAAGCACTCATGTTGGAGAAGTTCGTAGAGGACTGTCTCCCGTGAGGAGGGATTCCACGGTGGAACAGGGGAAGAATGTAAGGAGTGCTCCCCCTGAGGAGGAAGAAGCAGCAGAAACAGTGTGTGACAAACTGACCTGCAACCCTCATTCCCTGTCCCCCTGTGTGGATGGGGGAGGAAATAGAGCTGGGAAGACGGGAGGGGTGGGAGAAAGTGTTTTTAAAAATCTGGCTTTGTTTCTCATTATCCTCTCTGATGTAACTAATAACAAATTAAATTGATTTGTCCCCAAGTCGAGTCTGTTTTGCCCGGGGCCATGGTTGGTGGGCGATCCCTCCCTGTTCTTATCTTAACTCTCAAGCCTTTTGTTACATTTTTTTTCTCCTCTCCAGCCCACTGGGCAGAGCGAGCAGTCACATGGTAGCTTAGCTGCAGGATGGGCTAAATCATGAAACAAGATAATCAGGCACATGATTTATTTTATGAAAAGTATGTGGTTTTGTCTATGATTATCCTCTGATTTGATAAACAGTTTCCATTGCCATCAAATTAAAGGCATTATGAATCCAAGAGTTTCTCTTTTATTTCTTCCTCTTCCCAAACTACACTAGATGTTCTAAAAAAACCAAAATCTGGCTTGCTCGCATCCTTAAGCTAAAATTCCTACAACACTATTATTAAATACATAAATCCAGAGTTTTATTAAAATATTTTAAGTATGAACGCATAAAAATTATTTCAGCAGAAGAAAACCAAATGTGCAACTTTCATCTAGACTTATTGTCCTGGTTTTGACTGGGACAGAGTAAGTTTTTCTTTTTAGCAGCTAGAAGAGCTCTGTGTTTTGGTTTTAGTCTAGGATTTGTTATGAGAAGAATGCTGACAGCACGCTGATGTTTGTAGTTGGCACTGAGACCTCAAGGACTTTTCAGCTTGTCGTGTTCTTGCCAGTGTGCAAGAGCACACAACTCCGTGGAAGAGAGAGGAAGATCTCATAGATGAGATGATAACCACCCGATCTCTATCCCTGAAAGAGCTGCGAGACATTTGAAAAGATTACAGCTGTCATCAAGGTGAGCATATTGTCACCTGGCTGCTCAGATGCTGGGACAAAGGGGCAAGTAGCCTGGATTTAGACAGTAGAGAAGCCAGGCAGCTGGGATTCCTTGCTAGGGATGGAGACATTGATAAAGCGATTGGAAGAGAGACACGTGTAAGGGAAAGGTATCCCTTCAAGGAAGAGATTGTTTGTAATCCAGGCAAGTGGGTCAATGCAGAGAGAGGTATCCAGTACCAGAGGGAACTAGCTGTGGGAGAGGTGATTTATGATGACCTGAGAAACACACGGTTACACAAATATCCGGATGAAGTCTGGTGCACACAACTCATGTGGTGGAAGGTTCTACAGAGCGTGCCACCATCATATTCTTCCTCACTGGCAGTAATGGATCTCGGAGAAGACGCACCAACCATGGGTGATGTGGTTACCCAACTCCAGCAATATGAAGAGAGTACTTCCCTATGGGCCTGCATCTCGGCTGTGGAGAAATGGTCCCAGGAGTTTCAACAGTTTAAAGAAGAAATGTCCGACTCCCCGCCTGCATGGATCAGTATTTCAGCTATTAGAAGCAAGCATTCCCCTACTCAAGAGAGACAGTATACACCGCAGAGCAGGCTGTAGATTTACCTGTGTGATCATGGAGAAGACATGAGAAGGTGAGATGGAAAACCTACCTCAGCCCTAGAGGCATGGATATGCCAGTTACAAGGAAAAACAACCAGAAATAGGGATTTTTCCGGTTCTTCCAGGAAAGTTGTTGCTCCAGTCTCCAGAGAGCAGTTTCCTAAACCAAGTTAGAGAGCTAATCCCACCCTTAATCCTTTCCTTGCTCCAGTCTCCAGTGAGCAGTTCAGACCAAGTAGGAGAGCTAATCCTTCTCTCAGTCCGTTTCTTCATCCTAATCCTGTTAATCCTCCTGCACGAGAAGTGAGGTATGGATATGATAATCAATATTAGAGGGGCCCTGCCTCCAGCCAGGTGGAGGAAAGGGACAATCAAGTTTACTGGACTGTGTGGATTCACTGACCTGGCACATCAGACCCCCAGAAGTAAAAGGCTTTAGTGGACACTGGTGCCCAATGCACTCTGATGCCATCGAACTTTAGAGGGGCAGAACCCATCTATATTTCTGGAGTGACAGAGGGGTCCCAACAACTGTGTTGGAGGTCAAAGTGAGCCTGACTGGGAAGCAGTAGCAAAAACACCCCATTGTGACCGGCCCACAGGCTCTGTGCATCCTTGGCAAAGATTATCTTAAGAGAGGGTATTTCAAGGACCCAAAAGGGTATCGGTGGGCTTTCGGTATAGCTGCATTGGAGACAGAAGAAAATCAAGCAGCTGTCTACTTTGCCTGGTCTCTCAAAAGACCCTTCTGTTGTGGGATTGCTGAGGGTGGAAGAACAACAGGTGCCAATCACTACCACAACAGTGCACTGACGATAATAACGCACCAATCGAGACTCATCAACTGGAGAGCCAAGGAGTGATCAGCAAAACTCGTTCACCCTTTAACAGCCCCATATGACCAGTGCGTAAGTCCAATGGAGAGTGGAGACTGACAGTAGACTATCATGGCTTGAATGAAGTTACGCCACCATTGAGTGCTGCCGTGCCAGACATGCTGGAATTTCAATATGAACTGGAGGCAAAGGCAGCCAAGTTGTATGCCACAATTGATATCACTGATGCATTTTTCCCGATCCCTTTGGCAGCAGAGTGCAGGCCACAGTTTGCTTTCACTTGGAGGAGAGTCCAGTACTACCTGGAATCAACTGCCCCAAGGGTGGAAACACAGCCCTACTATTTGCCATGGACTGATCCAGACTGCACTGGAACAGGGTGAAGCTCCAGAACACCTGCAATACATTGATGACATCATTGTATGGGGCAACACAGCAGAAGAAGTTTTTGAGAAAGGTGAAAAAAATAATCCAAATCCTTCTGAAAGCTGGTTTTACCATAAAACAAAGTAAGGTCAAGGGACATGCACAAGAGATTCAGTTTTGGGGAATAAAATGGCAAGATGGGCGTCATCAGATCCCAATGGACGGGATTAATAAAATAACAGCTATGTCTCCACCAACTAGCAAGAAAGAAACACAAGCTTTCCTAGGTGTAGTGGAATTTCTGGAGAACGCATATTCTAGATTACAGCCAGATTCTAAGCCCTCTCTACCAAGTGACCTGGAAGAAGAATGATTTTACATGGGGCCCTGAGCAATGACAAGCCTTTGAACAAATTAAACAGGAGATTGTTCATGCAGTAGCCCTTGGGACAGTCCGGACAGGACAAGATGTTAAAAACGTGCTCTACACTGCAGCTGGGGAGAATGTTCCTACCTGGAGCCTCCAGCAGAAAGTACCAGGGGAGACTCAAGGTCGACCTCTCAGGTTTTGGAGTCGGGGGTACAGAGGATTCAAAGCCCGCTATACTCTAACTGAAAAAGAGATATTGGCAGCATATGAAGGAGTCCGAGCTGCTTCTGAAGTGATTGGTACTGAAGCACAGCTGCTCCTGGCACCCCGATTGCCAGTGCTGGGCTGGATGTTCAAAGGAAGGGTCTCCTCTACATATCATGCAACTGATGCTACATGGAGTAAGTGGATCACACTGATCACACAAAGGGCATGGATAGGAAACCCCAATCACCCAGGAATTTTGGAAGTGATCACGAACTGGCTCACAGTTAAAGATTTCAGAATGTCACCAGAGGAGGAAGAGGTGATGTGTGCTGAAGAGGCCTCACCATATAATAAACTACCAGATAAGGAGAAGCGATATGACCTGTTCACAGATGGATCCTGTCGCCTTGTAGGAAAACATTGAAAGTGGAAAGCTGCTGTATGGAGTCCTACTCAACGAATTGCAGAAGCTACTGAAGGAGAAGGTGAATCGAGTCAGTTTGCAGAGGTGAAAGCTGTCCAACTGGCTTTAGACATCGCTGAACGAGAAAAGTGGCCAATGCTCTATCTCTATACCGACTCTTGGATGGTAGCAAATGCCCTGTGGGGATGGCTACAGCAATGGAAGCAGAGCAACTGGCAACGCAGAGGCAAATCCATCTGGGCTGCCCCGTTGTGGCAAGATGTTGCTGCACACGTAGAGAAGCTGGTTGTAAAAGTACGTCATGTAGATGGTTGTGGAGGAGATCCTTTCCGAGACTGGCCATAATATTCTCTCGGGTATGGACAATCCCTGTTTGGGCCCCAGAGCACAAGGTTACCAACTAGATTACTTTTGTCCTCCAAATTATCTCAATGGCCTTAAATGGAAATGTAGACTGATAGCCTGCCAAGATGCACGCCTCCTGGATGCCTCTCCGATGACCGCAATGAGGAGACTAAAGGGATGAGCTTATTACCTGTGGTCTGCTAGCGCTGCCCTATCACTATAGCCCACGAGAGTGTGTTTACGCTAAGCAAGCCAATTGTAGTATGTAGTCATGTCACGCCACATTCCGCTATATAACCTGTGTGTTGTTTGTAATAAACGGAGCATGATTTTCTAACCATATTGGTGTATGGTCATGACTCTGGGCCGTCCACAGAAGGGCACTGCAACAAGTGGCGCCCGAACAGGGACCCTGAACTCGCTTAAATGCGGAAAACCTCGCTTAAATGCGGAAAAACCTCGCTTAAATGCGGATAAACTCGCTTAAATGCGGAAGCCTCCATAGCATCGTGAATACGGTATTGGGAGCCTGTGGACGTGCAGCAGGGAAGGGCACGGGACGAAGAGAATCGCCGGAGCCTGGAAGTTTCGCAGCGGCCGAGCGAACCCCTGCAAGGTAAGACCGCAATGGAAACGGATGCGGCAATCAAGCTGTTAACCAGTATACTCTCTAAGAGAGGAGAAACGGTTAACCCTAAGGAGATAGAAAGCCTCATTAAGTGGGCGAAAGCAAATGGACATTGTAAAACCTGTCTGCTACTCTTTAATGTTGACGAATGGCGTGAAGTGGGAGAACGTCTCTGGGACGCCACCTTAGCGGGAGGAAAGAGCTAAAAACAGCAAAAGAAGTGGGACGGACGTGGCGTGTCGTAATTAACACCTTGCGGGAGATCAAAGCTGAGCGAAAAGTTGCTGCTGCGGCCATAAAAGCCCTGCAGCCGGATAACACCTCTGGCGAGCCGCACAAACCGCCGCCGCCCTCCCGTATTGCGCAGTTCTTTGGGGTCGGACATTTACACCCAACAAAAGGCATGCGAGCTCCCACCTATTCTACTATCACTGAGGTGTGGAAACAAGCCGAGGGGCTGGGAGAAACTGTGTCCGAACAAAAAACTGAGTCTAAAGAGCCTACGGGGCCCCCAGCCTGCTCAAGGACAACAGAGCAAGTGCCCGCCGCCCCTCCAGCGCCAACTGGGCACAAAGTGGAAGTGCCAGCCCAAGGGAACTCGAGGGGTGGTGACTGTACGGCTTCGTCATCGCTGTCGTCGGGCCAAGGAAGAGCCCCCTGCCACCCAAAACTTAACCCTGCTTTGCCTTCCTCTGGCGTGCCAGTTCTTTTGCAGCTGATGGTCCTCGGCGGGAGGGGTCGGCAGCAGTTACGGAGCGCGAGCGGCCGGAGCCGCGGCAACAGCAACAACAACAGCAACAGCAACAACAAGCGGGGCGGCCGGCACAGGGCGGCTGGGTCGTCGTCCCCACCCCGCCCCCCCCGCCCCCCCCGCCCGGCTGAGACGAGGCAGGGCTGGACCCCGCCGCCGCCGCTGCCCCCGCGCCACCCCCCCCCCCCCATTCTGCAGGCCGAGCCTGGAGAGCCGCCACCTCGCCGTGGCCCGGGTTTTACCACGAGACAGCACATATTAACTTAGATCGTCTCGATCGACATCACGGCAAATAACTAATCCTCCTTTGTTCCAGCAATTTGAACAGCTAATATCAGTGTTGCAAAACCGTAAACATGCATATTCCATGGTACATCTGCAAGCGCACACCACGCTTCCAAGGCCTATAGCAGAAGGGAACCGATGAGCTGAGCCTCTCACGAGTGCAGCTCTGGTACCAAACTCGTTAATACAGGCAAAATCTTGCATGACTTCGACCATCAGAATGCTAATGCTACTAGGTGACAATTTGGTTTAACACGACAACAAGCCCGCTCAATTGTACAATTGTGTACTAGCTGATAAAATATGATCATGCCACCAATGAATGGTGTTAATCCTCGTGGTTTACGCTTGCAGGAACTGTGGCATACACTTCTTATCAGACATATGTATTTTTTGTCATCATAAGGTATTGAGCATGTTACTGGTATTCCTTACAATCTTGCTGGGCAACTGATCATAGGATACTCACATGGCACTTCGGAGAATATGCTTTTAAAACAAGAAGAGGGAATGACAGGGAAATGTCCCAATGAAACAATAGATAAAGTGTTATAGGTGTTAAATTTCTTAAATCGAGAGCTAAACATTTTGGGATGAATAAAATGTCACACATGTCAAAATCAGGCACAGGCAGGGTTACAGCAAGTGGCTTTCCAACAACTGACTGAATTGGCTATGAGAGCATTAAGACGTGTCCCTGATTTTTGGGACAGGGGAGGCTTCCTCTGCTTCCATTTGGCAGGGAGCACAGGAACCTTATGAACATTTCCTTGATCGGCTGCAAACAGCAGTTCAGAGACAAACAGAAAATCCAGCTGCTGCAGATGTCTTGCTATTCCAGTTAGCAATTGAAGATATCCTCTTAAGCACGTGCCAAGCCCATGTATACAGCAGTGTTGGTGACAATATTGGGGCAGCTGTAGCTATTGACAGTGTTATAACAGGATGTTTTAAATGGCTGAAAAATCCTGAAGCGGAAGGTGACCACCTAAAGAGTGCTTCCCAGCATCTATGCTCTCCATCCTTTTCTACCTTTTTACAATTTCGTTTTATTTCATTTTGCATCATGATGAACTGTCACCAGAGTTCTAGGCTCTGTAGTGACAGAGCGTTCTGTGTATCACTCTGGTGGTTAGCAGCATCATGAGGCATTTCGCAGGTTTACGTTTTTTGCATTTCACAGAGATCTTAAGCTAAGACAATCACTTATCTTGAATAGCACACCCTACTCCTCGCAACGTATTTGCACATCCATTGTCCCATATTGACATGAATCAAATGAATACTTTTTGCACAGGCGAGCTCTTGATCCTATCAGAAATCGGGCAAAAACAATTGCAGATTTAATAAAGGGTGTCAGAATGAGGGCTCAAAAATTAGGCGATGAACAGCTCAAATTAGGACATATAATTCCCTCCACTACCCTATGGATTACTCCAATATTTGTTAACCCAAAGAAATCAGGAAAATGGAGATTTACGTTAAAAGTTTTAAGAGCTATTAATGCAATCATTTCACCAATGGGTGCGTTACAACCGGGTGTATCAAATCCTACTATGATTCCAGAATGTTAGCATTTGATGGTGATTGATTTAAAAGACTGGGTTTTTTTTACCTTTTTACTTTTTTATTTATTTACACCCTAACGATTGTCCTAGATTTGCCTTTTCAGTTCCAGTGCTTAACAATGAACGACCCATGGAACAATATCATTGGATTGTACTGCCTCAAGGAATGATGATTAGTCCTACAGTTTGTCAATTGGTGGTTGATGATACTTCCCATCAGGTCCAACAACAGATCAAGCTCAGCAGATTGTACACGCCTGCCCTGACCGTCAGCGTATTGTGCCTTCAAATACTCCAGCAGGAGTAAATCCAACAGGTTTATGTGTCAATGAATTATGGCAGACTGATATTACTTATATTCAATTGTTTCTTTGATCTAAATATGTCCATGTAACTGTTGATATGTTTTCTGCCTTTGTTGTTGCTACTGCTCACACTGAAGAAAACCATAGGAGTACCAAAGAAAATTGGGACAGACAATGATCCAGTATGGTGCCTTTTTACAGGATTGGGGAGTGACTCACACTACCGGTATCCCTCATTTGCCTACGGGACAAGCTGTTATTGAATGAACTCATTTAATGTTAAAACAAATGCTTGATAAACAAAAAAGGAGGAGTCTTCCGTATATTTCCCCGCAAGAATCCTTGGACAAAGCCACATATGTTTTAAATCTTCTTAATTTGTCTGCTTCTAGGCAACATACTACGGCTGTGGATCACAATTTTAAACCCAGTGCCATTTTTGCAGAAAAATCAACAGCATGTTATAAGAAACTGGACTCAACTCATGGGATGGCCCTGTGCCTCTGCTTACATGAGGAAGAGGGTATGCTTGTGTTCTCTTTCCCACAGGTCCATACTGGTTACCAGCAAGAAACGTAAAGCCAACCAGGACTTTTGAAACTACAAATAGAGAAAGGGAGATCCAAGAATTAGCAGAGCAAGCAGAGATCGCAGAAACACCGAATGAGGAGAATGTTTCAAATGGACAGACTCGTAATAGGAGATTTCATGTTAATATATCAACTGTTCTTATGTTTCTCATTGTTAGGTATATTATGTGTGTGAAAGTTGCTTGTATATATGCTTTGTGTGTTTTCTCCGATCGGAAGGTGTATGGATTCCACCCGTAGCTACTGGAAGGAAAAGAATTAACTGGTACCAAATTAATGACAAAGAATTACAAACTGGACTCAGTTGTGAGCACGTAACTTTGAAAAGGGAAGCTAGGAGGATTGTTATTGAACAACATGTTGCAATTCACAAAAACCGCTGTTGGCCAGCAGAGCACATACTGGGCAGCCTTGTTGCACGCACTGGCCACGCGTGCAGCAACGCTGTGTCAGTACCTTTGTCATAGACTCTGTTGAGGGTGTAAAAGAGATGGCTCAGAGCGGAGCTGAAGGAGGCTGCAGAGCACACTGTGTGGATAAACAGGGGACGCCCTGAAGGTGCTGTGCCTGCTTCCCTTCTCCATGATGACCCTGTTGATTGACACCCTCCTGCTCAGCAGAATCTTGGGCATAGTCGAGATGGTAAGACTCCCAGAAAGGGAAACAATATGCTAGTAACTGCTTCTGCAAGGCTGTACCAAAACAAAATGCTAGTAACTGCTTCTGCAGGGCTATAGTAGAGCTTAGAGTATTCCTTCGCATATAAGGGGAGATCTATGTACTATAGGGACTTTAGGAATGTATTTACCTCATACCACCATGATCCTAAGTCATAGACACACCCGGAATAGGCAAAGCACGCATGCTTATGATAGCTAGTGTGATTCCAGAGCAGAATTTGGGAAACCAGCTAAAATCATCGCAGCTTCAATATTTGCACCAGGAGTTGAAGTGGCACAGACGTTAAGTACACTGAATAAGTTGGGTCACTTGGACTAACAAAACCAATGTCTCACAATTCTGTTTATCTATGCAAAGTGCCTCTGACCCATTTCGCACGTGCCTTATTGGTGTGCCAATACTTTGGCCAAATAATAGCACTAACATAACAGAGTTTCAAAGATTCGTCAATACCTCTGCCCTCTCATACCAACAACCCAGTGGCATGAGACGGATCTGCAGTGGGTGGGATTGGCCTTTCGATGTAGGATCGGAAGTCCAAGCTGCCTTGATTAGATCACTCAATGTGACCATCCCTGCAGGACTGCAAGAACTTGATCTCTTAGGTAGCCTGTTACCAGGAACATGGAAAAATGTTTCTGGTTTATGGAACCAGTCGATGAGCCGCGATGCGATATGTAAAATCATTCGCCCTCCTATGCAACTTGTAAATGGCTCTGGAGTGGTTCGGTTCCAAACATTGAAACAAGCCTATCAGGCTAAATTAGGACGCAGTTTTTTCTTCCAAGACAAACCGCGTTTCAATGTGTCCGGCACATCGATGTGGGGAGATGTAAAAACTGGAGCACTCATTGGGAAAGTATTTACACACGATACGCTCCTGCCCCCCGGAATTTTTCTGATCTGTGAAGATCGTGCCTGGACCGGAATTCCACAAGGAGCTATTGGTGGTCCTGGCTATTTGGGTCGCCTAACTCTCTTTGCCCCTAGCATTCATGATTTTCTAGTTGAACGAACAACCCAAACAAGTCGGGGTAAGAGGAGCCTAAAAGAATTTGACGGCACTTGTAATGACAACGTGCAGCTGCTGAATCCAGCTGAAATAGCAGCACTTCCTTCTAGGAGCCTCTGACGGCAATGCTAATAGTCAGTTGGCTAAGCTTGCTTGTTGGGCATTGAAACAATTTAATCTTACCTCTAATATTCTCACTTCTCTATTGCTTGATGTAGATGATATCCAGCATGCTGTATTGCAAAATTGCACTGCTATTGATTTTTTATTGTTAGCTCAAGGCCATGGTTGTACTGACTTTGGAGGCATGTGCTGTATGGACCTATCTGATCACTCTCAAAGCATTCATAAGCAACTTGCAAACCCCCAAAGTAACATGCATCATATCACGACACAAGATGACCGGTTCTGAAACTGGTTCGGTAGTTGGAACATACCAGGTTGGGTAAAAGGATTAATCATACAAGGCATAACGATATTAGTTGCATTGCTGTTTATGATTCTCTTAGCACGGTGTGTCCTGAAGTGTGCCTCTCGGGTTCTCCTTAAAGCAGTGCCAGGGCTATGGATTGTCCAAAAACAAAAAGGGGGAAATGTGGAGGAGTTCCTTTCCGAGACTGGCCATAACATTCTCTCAGGTATGGACAATCCCTGTTTGGGCCCCAGAGCACAAGGTTACCAACTAGATTACTTTTGTCCTCCAAATTATCTCAATGGCCTTAAAAGGAAATGTAGACTGATAGCCTGCCAAGATGCACGCCTCCTGGATGCCTCTCCGATGACCGCAATGAGGAGACTAAAGGGATGAACTTATTACCTGTGTTCTGCTAGCGCTGCCCTATCACTATAGCCCACGAGAGTGTGTTTACGCTAAGCAAGCCAATTGTAGAATGTAGTCGTGTCACGCCACATTCCGCTATATAACCTGTGTGTTCTTTGTAATAAACGGAGCATGATTTTCTAACCATATTGGTGTATGGTCATGACTCTGGGCCGTCCACAGAAGGGCTCTGCAACAGATGGTCACGTACCCAAGGGTTGGGCCACTGAAGAGCACCAAAACAACCAATAGGTGGATCAGGCATCTAAGACTGAAGTGGCTCAGGTGGATCTGGACTGGCAACATAAAGATGAAAAATTTTTGGCTTGTTGGGCCCATGATGCCTCAGGCCATCAAGGAAGGGATACCACATACAGATGGGCTCGTGATCGAGGGGTGGACTTAACTATGGACACTATTGCAGAGGTGATCCATGAATGTGAAACGTGCTGCAATCAAGCAAGCCAAGCGGTTAAAACCTTGCTGGTATGGAGAACGTTGGTTAAAATAGAACTGTGGGGAGGTCTGGCAGATTGATTATATCACACTTCCAGAAACCCATAATGGTAAGCGTTACGTGCTCACAATGGTGGAAGCAGCCACTGGATGGCTGGAAACGTATGCCGTGCTCTATGCCACTGCCCGAAACACTATCTTGGGCCTTGAAAAGCAAGTCTTGTGGCGGCATGGCACCCCAGAAAGAATTGAGTCAGACAATGGGACTCATTTCCTTAACAATCTTATAGATACTTGGGCCAAAGAGCATGGCATCAAGTGGGTATATCACATCCCCTATCATGCACCAGCTTCTGGGAAGATTGAACGATATAATGAACTGCTAAAAACCACACTGAAAGCAATGGGTGGTGGAACTTTCAAACATTGGGATACACATTTAGCAAAAGCCACCTGGTTAGTCAACACTAGAGGATCTGCCAATCGAGCTGGTCCTGCCCAATCCAAAATTTTATGTACTAATAAGGGGATAAAGTCCCTGCAGTGCACATGAGGAATATGCTGGGGAAAACAGTCTGAGTTATTCCTGCCTCGGGTAAAGGTAAACCCATTCGTGGGATTGCTTTTGCTCAAGGACCTGGGTGCACTTGGTGGGTGATGCAGAAGAACAGTGTACCTCAAGGGGATTTGATGCTGTGCGAAAATAGGCAATGAATTGAATTGTATGATATTAATTGCTGAATAACCCTGTCACTGCATAACATCATTGCTATGGTTACAATATATTTTACTAATGACATAATATTAAGAATCAACCAGATTAATGAACTTTGACAGAACCAGAACTGATTCCAACATCTGACACTCAGCGACTTCCTCAAGATCGACATCTTCAACCTGCAGAGTGTGCATATGGACTGCACCAGATAGATACACCAACTATGAGCTCTGGGTGCTGCATGCAACAGAGACTACACATCATCCGTTCTACCAACTGAGTGAATTCCATATCACCTCTCCTGCTCTGAAAGACTCCCATAACATTTGGAGCCCAGAGTTACGGACTACATGAAATCAACAGACATTTTGGAGGGATGACCCATAGACTAAGGGAATGGTATCTATGTATAGATGTAAGACTTGAGCATGATGTGGATGGTATGGAATAAGGGGTGGATACTGTCCTGATTTTGACTGAGATGGAGTTAGTTTTTCTTTTTAGCAGCTAGAAGAGCTCTGTGTTTTGGATTTAGTCTCAATTCATTATGAGAAGAATGTTGATAGTGCACTGATGTTTATAGTTGGCACTGAGACTGTTATCCATCAATGAAGGGGTTAAATTTTGTGAAAGAATTTCATGAAGGGTTTAGTAGGCTGTTTGCACATACCTAAAGAAGATAGAACAAGATGACCATCCTTGAAGCTGTCAGGAGGGATTAGTTCAGAGACTCCCTATAAAGAACTGGTTATCCTTGAAAGGGGAACATCCTAGAAAATGTATAAACTTCGTTCTCATGTTTTTCTGAGCTGTGAACATGCGCAGCAGTGACTTGGGGAAAAGTTAATTCCAGCAGGGGGAGATCACGACCACCGAATCATGGACCACCTACCCTAAATACACCCCAGACCCAAAAGAAAGGGGCGGAGGAAGAGGACTGAGCATGTGAAGTAATTTACATGTAAAGCAAGAGAAAATTAACCAATTGTTTAAGAGAATAACAATGAATATGTAAATGTGTTATGAATATGCATGATTGTAGTGTATAAGTTTCTGTCCAGGGGCCAGGTGTGCATGCCAGGAGGAGATATCCCCCATGCACCCGGCGCCGCAATAAAGCAATGTGGCTTTCTAACACTGCAAACTGTGTTAGAGAGTTTCCGTCTGAATTTTCGGTGACAATTTTGGTGACCCAGATGGGACTCTGCTCCTGAGACCTGACGGATCTGTGGGATCAAGAAGTCTCTAGCAAGCACTGAAGGATTTTTGAGGAGATCCTCTGGTCCCCTGGTCCAGTAAGTCTGGGCGCACGGTCTCTGAGTATACTAATATAATATAAGGCATTACTCTCCAGGTAAGAGCCACTCCATAAGGCGTGACGTGAGTCCCACAGGAGAAGGGCTATATTTGAAGCTCTGGGTATCTGGGAGGGTGAGTGAGCAGCTGTGTGGGGTTTAGTTGCCAGCTGGGCTAAATGACAAACTTATTTTTCAGTGAAGTACTTTCATAGATGTCTAATTTGAATGAGATTCAAGTGACAAAAATTAATGCAGACAAGCATCATAGAAACATAGAATCATAGAATGGTTAGGGTTGGAAGGGACCTTAAAGATCATCTAGTTCCAACCCCCCTGCCATGGGCAGAGAAACCCTCCACTACACCAGGTTGCCCAAAGCCTCATCCAACCCGGCCTTAAACACTTCCAGGGATGGGGCAGCCACAACTTCTCTGAGAAACCTGTTCCAGTGCCTCACCACCCTCAATGTAAAAAATTTCTTCCTTATATCTAATCAAAATCTTCCCTCTTTCAGTTTGAATCCATTGCCCCTTGTCCTATCACTACACGTGCTTGTAAAAAGTCCCTCTCCAGCTTTCCTGTAGGCCCCCTTTAAGTACTGGAAGGCTGCTATAAGATCACCCCGGAGCCTTCTCTTCTCCAGGCTGAACAGCCCCAACTCTCTCAGCCTGCCTTCATAGCAGAGGTGCTCCAGCCCTCGGATCATCTTCATGGCCCTCCTCTGGACTCGCTCCAGCAGCTCCATGTCCTTCTTATGTTGGGGACTCCAGAGCTGAACACAGTATTCCAGGTGGGGTCTCACGAGAGCTGAGTAGAGGGGCAGAATCACTTCATAGTCTATGTAATACCTAAAGGTTCACTCCCTGCAAATCCATGAGGGGCTGATCTGTATGTACAAGAGAATCATCAAATTTTAGTATGTATTTCTTCCACCAACACAGGTTAATCAGTGCTCTCAGACACTCACAGCTATCTTTGCCTGGTAAATAATTATGAAGCTGGCTATGAATAAAGCACCAAATACAACAGAAAAAAAACACACAGAACAAAACTAAGTTCACAAATAATATATTCACATTTTATATTATTTAGAGAGAATAAAAGATTTCTAGAAACATTTTTGTGAGATGTTCATAAGTAACTAAGTTTTTATTCTGTATCACTATAGCTTCACACATCCACTTCAAATTTTACTGAGTTGGTCAGCTGAAAAATATTTTCACCCCTCCCTCCTAGCTGGAAGAGCAGGTTAACTGAGATCCAACTGTGTAGATCCTATATGGAAAAAAAAAAACGATGCTTAAATTGAAAGTCTTCCTGTAAACCAATGACATTTTAAGGCCTGATATTTCCCACTCATGGCAACTACAAATAGATATTACATACATTTGAGAAGAAAGGTTTAACGGCTCTCCTGTGATAGAAAATCATTATTATATAATATATAGGTTTTTGGAGGATATTGAACTTTAAGTCACTCGCTAGTCCTGGACTTACACATGAACTGAGGATTAATATTTTTCAATGTGATAAGTAAATGTGAGAGTCTGCTATTTAAGAGCTTTTCAGAGATCTGCACTGTCTAAAGGAGCCCTGGCTCTAATAATAAGTATCCAAGCCTGGTGATGCCAAGCAGCATAAAAATGACAGTTGCCTCCAATATACAAACTGAGAATAATAGAGGGGAATTCATCAAAAGATGCCTTAAATTTCAAAATCTCATAAACAAAATGCATGCACTCACAAAAGAGTTTCTAAAGTAAAACGACTTCACAGCACAGATCAAGTCAACTTTCAATGGTGACTAAATGTGGAATAGAAGGAGGAATAGCTGATTCTAAAATCATGAACAAATCAAACCAAACCAATTTCAGCTTATTTTTTTATTAAGTATTATACTGTTTTCTCATTAAGTATTCCATACGCTTCCCTGGTATTGCTGTTCTTCATAGAGCTCTGTTCGCTACTGACTGGCAAGAGCATAAGGCTGTACACTACTGATTCAGATACCATAACGTCTGAAACATTTGTTCCAGTATAGAAATTCACACAATATCCCAGAAAGTCACTTTTCCCACAAAGTTTGAAAGTAAATTGTGTACTTCTACAAAGAAAAAGCCAATAGATGATAAAACCATGATGATTTTGCCAAAACCAACTCATTCCTTGCAATATAAAAATGTTGTGATCCTAAAATTTTCAGGCAATAGCTATTCCTAATAGTATAGGAGGGTCTCAGAATCACAGAAGAAAGAGTTGGATTATTTTTATTTATTTGACTATTTTAATTTACTACACAATTTTAGAAATTAACAGAGATCTTAATCTGAAATAACCGAGGTCACAAGAAATATCTGAAGACAGATTCTTGCTTAGAAGAGAAAAACAACAACAACACAAACAAACAAACAAACAACAACAACAACAACAACAACAAACAAAAACAAAAAAACAACCACACACAAAAAAACCCTGAGATCCTCCAGCTGGTTGTAAGACTGATGGGGTGAGGGTGCAAACTCCACAACCTGCACTATTTGTTTCTGTACTTAAACCTAATTAACATTAGTTGAAAAAAGAAAGGAAAAAGAAAGGGGGGGGAGGAGGAGAGGAAACACACTGTTTTCAGCCTATTGATTCATGCTGCTCAGTGAACTCCAGATGAAAGCATTGCTCTTTCAGTACATAGGCAAGCCAGTAACCGAAAATAGACCATGAGTGGCTTGTCACTGTAAGATCCATGGGTTTATGACATGAGAAAAATAATTCTCTATATTCTCCCATATTATATATGGGACCTGAGGTGATGCATCCACGGGTCCTGAGGGAACTGGTGGATGAAGTTGCTAGGCCACTATCCATCATAACTGAGAAGTCATGGCAGTTTGGTGAAGTTCCCAATGACTGGAAAAGGGGAAACATAGCCCCCATCTTTACAAAGAGAAAAAAGGAAGACCCAGGGAACTACAGGCCAGTCAGTCTCACCTCTGTACCCGGCAAGATCATGGAGCAGATCCTCCTGGCAACTGTGCTAAGGCACATGGAAAATAAGGGAGGTGAATGGCGAAAGCCAACATGGCTTCACTAAGGGCAAATCCTGCCTGACTAATTTGGTGGCCTTCTATGATGAGGTTACAGCATTGATGGATAGGGGAAGAGCAACTGACATCGTCTACCTGGACTTGTCCAAAGCATTTGACACTGTTCCACATGACATCCTTGTCTCTAAATTGAAGAGACATGGATTTGACGGATGGACCACTTGGTAGTTAAGGAATTGGCTGGATGGTCGCACTCAAAAAGTTACGGTCAACAGTGCAATGTCCAAGCGGAGGCCAGTGACAAGTGGTGTTCCTCAGGGGTCAGTATTGGGGCTGGCGTTGTTGAACATCTTTGTCAGCAATACGGACAGTGGGATTGAGTGAGCCCTCAGCAAGTTTGCTGATGATGCCACTTTCCATCATTTACCAACAATCCTGGCTAACAGGGGAGGTACCAGCTGACTGGAGGTTGGCAAACGTGACGCCGATCTACAAGAAAGGTAAGAGGGAAGACCCAGGGAACTACAGGCCTGTCAGTCTGACCTCAGTACCAGGTAAACTCATGGAGCAGATCATCCTTAGTGTTATCATGCGTCATGTACAGGACAGTCAGATGATGAGGCCCAGTCAACATGGATTTATGAAGGGCAGGTCATGTTTGACCAACCTGATCTCATTCTATGATAAAATGACCCGTTTAGTGGATGAGGGAAGAACTGTGGATGTTGTTTACCTCGATTTTAGCAAAGCCTTTGACACTGTTTCCCATAACATTCTTCTGCAGAAGCTGGCTGCCTATGGCTTGGACGGGCGTACGTTTCGTTGGATCAAAAATTGGCTGGATGGCCAGGCCCAGAAAGTGGTGGTGAACGGAGTTAAATCTAGCTGGCGGTCGGTCACCAGTGGTGTTCCACAGGGCTCAGTGTTGGGGCCTGTTCTCTTTAACATCTTTATCAATGATCAGGATGAGGGGATCGAGTGCACCCTCAGCAAGTTTGCAGATGACACTAAATTGGGAGGTAGTGTTGATCTGCCTGAGGGTTGGGAGGCTCTACAGAGGGACCTGGACAGGCTGGATCGATGGGCTGAGGCTAACTCTATGAAATTCAACAAGACCAAGTGCCGGGTCCTGCACTTGGGCCACAACAACCCCCTGCAGCGTTACAGGCTTGGGGAAGTGTGGCTGGAAAGCTGCACAGCAGAGGACCTGGGGTGCTGGTCGACAGCCGATTGAACATGAGCCAGCAGTGTGCCCAAGCAGCCAAGAAAGCCAACAGAATCCTGGCATGTATCAGAAACAGTGTGGCCAGCAGGAGCAGGGAAGTGATTGTCCCCCTATACTCAGCACTGGTGAGGCCACACCTGGAGTACCATGTCCAGTTTTGGGCCCCTCACTTCAAGAAGGACGTTGAGGTGCTGGAGTGGGTTCAGAGAAGAGCAACGAAACTAGTGAAGGGTTTAGAGAACTTGTCCTATGAGGAGCGTCTGAGGGAGCTGGGACTGTTTAGTCTGGAGAAGAGGAGGCTCAGGGGGGATCTTATCGCTATCTACAATTACCTGAAAGGAAGTTGTAGGGAGATGGGGGTCGGTCTCTTCTCCCACGTTATGAATGACAGGACGAGAGGGAATGGCCTCAAGTTACACCAGGGGAAATTTAGTTTAGATATCAGGAAAAATTTCTTTCCAGAGAGGGTTGTGAAGTATTGGAACAGGCTGCCAAGGGAGGTGGTGGAGTCCCCATCCCTGGAGATGTTTAAAAACCGTGTGAATTTAGTGTTGAGGAACATGGTTTAGGGACCCTGACAGTGCAGGGTGAATGGTTGGACTCGATGATCTTGAGGGTCTCTTCCAACCAAATGATTCTATGAAGTTCAACAAGGCCAAGTGCAAGGTCCTGCACGTGGGTCAGGGCAATCCCAAGCACAAGTACAGGCTGGGCAGAGAATGGAGTGAGAGCAGCACGGAGGAAAAGGACTTGGAGATGCTGGTGGATGAGAAGCTCAACATGAGCCGGCAATGTGCGCTGGCAGCCCAGAAAGCCAACCGTGTCCTGGGCTGCATCAAAAGAAATGTGGCCAGCAGGTCGAGGGAGGTGATTCTGCCCCTCTACTCTGCTCTCGTGAGACCCCACCTGGAATACTGTGTTCAGCTCTGGAGTCCCCAGCACGAGAAGGACATGGAGCTGCTGGAGCAGGTCCAGAGGAGGGCCACAAAGATGATACGAGGGCTGGAGAACCTCTGCTATGAAGGCAGGCTGAGAGAGTTGGGGCTGTTCAGCCTGGAGAAGAGAAGGCTCCGGGGTGATCTTATAGCAGCCTTCCAGTACTTAAAGGGGGCCTACAGGAAAGCTGGAGAGGGACTTTTTACAAGGACGTGTAGTGATAGGACAAGGGGCAATGGCTTTAAACTGAAAGAGGGGAGATTTAGATTAGATATAAGAAAAATTTTTTACACTGAGAGTGGTGAGGCACTGGAACAGGTTGCCCAGAGAAGTTGTGGCTGCCTGTTGTGGGTTAGGCCGCTCTGGCAACCAAACCGCACCCCCCCCCCCCCAGTCGTTCACTCACCCTCCCCCAGCCCCAGGGATGAGGGAGAGAATTAAAGGATAAATGGGATACCCGTGGGTTGAGATAAGAACAATTTAATACAGATGATTTAATACACAGTGTAGATGCTCAGCACCCCCTTGTATGCGAAGCCCGTCTCGTCCCGAAGCTGCAATCCCGGATGAACGCGAGGCCCTGAAATAGAGGGGGGGAGAGAGAGATAGTACTCCGAGAGTGGGAGTACTGGGAGAGAGAGGGAAAAAAAGGCAATAGAGCAAAAGCGCAGCAAGTGAAAAAAAAAAAAGCAGAAGTGGCGAAAGAGCCAAAGCGCAAAAGCCCTTCTTTCCAGCTGACCCTCACTTTTATACTGGGCATGACGCTGCATGATATGGAATACTAACTGGCCAGTTTGGCCCTCAATCTTAAGTTCCACCACAAATCACAAGGGGAATCGTGGCCCCCTTGTCCCAGCTATGCTCTGCGCTCCAGCACACTGAAAAGTCCTTGGAGTCTCACGTTCAACCACAAACATCAGCTTGCTATCAACATTCTTCTCAGAGCGAGCCTCTGAGTAAAACCAAAACACGGAGCTTTTCTAGCTGCTAAAAAGAAGAGCTAACTCTGTCCCAGCTAAAACCAGGACACTGCCCCATCCCTGTAAGTGTTCAAGGCCAGGTAGGATGAGGCATTGAGTAACCTGATCTACTGGAAGGTGTCCCTGCCCTGTCCCTTATTACCTAAGCCTGAGTTAAAGGGACATCAGATGGGATACCTATGAGCACAAGTGGTCTTAGAAGTACAAACATAGACAAGTGCTTTTTAGTCCACTTCAGACCGAAGCCTCCAGACAGACTAGATATAAATAGCTTATTATTATATGAATGCATCTTAATTCATATGGGTAGAAAGTACAAGTTCTCTGACACAGAAATAATGTCTTCCTTTATTTGAAGAAAGCACCATGCACTCGGTGGGATTTACACATAACAAAGCAGCATCTCTCTTGTAATTTGTTGGCCCAGGCCATTTTCCTTCTCTGGACAAGTTAAGTTCTTTTTACAGTCAATGTAAATGGTGATTTTATGTATCACCTGATATTCTGGGAAATTAAAGCAAAGGCTGCTGCTAAATAGGGGAAGAACAGGCACTATTAAAGAAACAGTAAGAGTGCAGAGTTTAAATTTAGCAGCAGGATAGCTTAGGGAAAAAGGAACTCCTGCTATTATGTAATTGCAAATTGGGCTATGTATTGTCTTCTTTCTACTACGTGTTTCACAATAAAACCAAAAGCAACAACAACAAAAACAATAGCCAAAGAATTCATGCCATCAGATGAAGCAGCATATCAAAAAAAATACTTGGCATGGAGCTACTACTTCCTGGCCATTGAGACAGTTTTCTGGTGAAAATATCTAGCCAAATAGTACCAATGCTTTGCTAAAGCTCATAACACCTTAGAGAAACAGCCTAACTTCAGTGGACTTATGTTGGAGTGCAGATCTTTGAAGAGACTGCACGAAGAAAATCCTGTGTAAATAAGGACTGGAGCTTGAAAGTTAGGCCTCAAGGGCAGAATGCCCTTGAAGTTAAGGATAAGAAAACTATGCAGTATGATAAGGGAGTAGTGTTTGCTTAGAGCAGAGCTTCGCTAGGCGGGTATCTTTGAAATAAGCTGTTAAATATGACAAGCGTATGTATCATCCAATAATGGTGTAGAAAAGGTGTGGTCTCAGGATTATTGGCAAATACTGTCTATATAAGCAATAAGAACTGCGCAATAAACGAGACTTCTTGCAGCTAACTCATATTGAGTCGTCTCAGTACTTCTCCAAATCCCTTCTCCGCAATTTGGCGCCCAAACAGGGACAGGAAGAATGAGCTGGACTCACTATCGTTTCGCTCAGGACATCTATTGCTTGTTTTGAACGAGTGTTATTTTAGCGGAGAAGGGAAGGCGACTTCAGGCGGCCTATAGGGGAAAGCCAGGCGGATCTACATTCAGGCGGCCTATAGAGGAAAGCCGGATGATCCGCGGGATCCACATTCAGGCGGCCCATCTGGGAAAGCCGGGCAGATCTACATACAGGTGGCCTATAGGGGAAAGCTGGACGATCTGCGGGATCCATTGTCGCAATTGGTGAGAAGCTTCTTAGAGGAGCGTGGATTAAAACTTGGAAAAAGATATTAGCCCCCCTGATTGCAGTGGGATATGCAAAAGATATTATCGGGAAACACGAAGAATTAGGAACCAAAGGAAAGAAGAAGTAAGCGACTGAAGAAAAAAAAATAAGCGACAACTGCCTCAACAGGAGGAGGTAAGCGACTGGGAACAATGGGAAGCATGGCTTTAACAGAACATAAGTCTGTAGTTAAAGTGTTGACAAAGTGCTAGAGAAACCAGCGCTATTAACAGTTCTGACTTGATAAAACTCCCGGTACTCCTGGTTTGGGTATCAGCCCATGCACCGGAGGCAAACTCTTCAAATATATACATGACAAGGACTTGGGACACTATAGACGTTAAACTTTGGCGTGCAGCCACCCGTGGGGATGCTGCCGGCCTGGAAAAGTCATCATCGAATCCTTTTGATCCAGGGCCCCGAACGAAAGACAGACCTATTTCTTTCGCCCTCTTCCAACGAAGTCGGTACACCGGCACTCCCGCGCCGCGCAGCCCACCGCGCCCGGCGGCGCCCCGGGAACGCCGCTGCTGCTGCCGCCGGCCGGGACCGCGGGCGCGGCGTTTGCCTCGGCGCTGCCGCTCGCGTGCGGAGCCCGCTGCGGCTGGAGGGGACGGAGACGCGCTGCGGGCCCCGCTGCGCCGGTTCGTTTGCAGCTGATGGTCCCCTCGGCGGGAGGGGTCGGCGGCGGTTACGGAGCGTGAGCAGCCGGAGCTGCGGCAACAACAACAGCAGCAACAACAACAAGGGGGGGGCCGGCACAGGGCTGCCGGGTAGTCGTCGCCACCCCGCCCCCCCCCCCGCCCGGCTGAGGCGAGGGAGGGCTGACCCTCCGCCGCCGCTGCCCCTCCCCCCTCGCCGCTGCTGCCCCCCCACCCGCCGGCCGCGCCTGGAGAGCGGCCGCTTGGCCCCGCCCCCCCGCCTGGCTGAGGCCCGGGGCCCAGGTTGTACCAAGAGACAGCACATCTTAACTTGGATCGTCTCGATCGGCATTGCGGGAAATAACTAATCCTCTTCTGTTCCAGCAATTTCAACAATTAATATCAGTGTTGCAAAACCGTAAACATGCATATTCCATTGCACATCTGCGAGCGCACACCGCGCTTCCAGGGCCTATAGCAGAAGGGAACAGGCGAGCTGAGCCTCTCACGAGTGCAGCTCTTGTACCAAACTCGCTCATGCAGGCAAACATCTTGCATGACTTCTACCATCAGAATGCTAATGCTATTAGGTGACAATTTGGTATAACAAGAGAGCAAGCCCGCTCAATCGTACAATTGTGTACTAGCTGTTAGAATATGATTATGCCACCAGTGAATGGTGTTAATCCTCGTGGTTTACGCTCGCAGGAACTTTGGCATACACTTCTTATCAGACATATGTATTTTTGTCATCATAAGGTATTGAGCATGTTACTGGTATTCCTTACAATCCTACTGAGCAACCGATCATAGAATACGCACATGGTACTTTGGAGAATATGCTTTTAAAACAAGAAGGGGGAATGATGGGGAAATCTCCCAATGAAACAATAGCTAAAGTGTTATAGGTGTTAAATTTCTTAAATCGAGAGCTAAATATTTTGGGATGAATAAAATGTCACACATGTCAAAATCAGGCACAGGCAGGGTTACAGCAAGTGGCTTTCCAACAACTGACTGAATTGGCTAAGAGAGCATTAAGACGTGTCCCTGATTTTTGGGACAGGGGAGGCTTCCTCTGCTTCCATTCGGCAGGGAGCACAGGAACCTTATGAGCATTTCCTTGATCAGCTACAAATGGCAGTTCAGAGATAAACAGAAAATCCGGCTACTGCAGATGTGTTGGTATTCCAGTTAGCCATTGAAAATGCTAACACAGACTGCCAACGAGCTCTTGATCTTATCAGAAATCGGGCAAAAACGATTGCAGATTTAGTAAAGGCGTGTCAGAATGTGGGCTGGGAACACTATAAAGCAGAGATATTGGCAGCTAAATGTTTTGGTCAACAGTAATCACTGACACGTTGGTGCATTTAATTCCTACTGGTGTCTTTGGTCTTATATCACAAGGATTATGTGCACTATTGCTGGGGCAATCATCCACCACAAAATTAGGATTGTTTATACTCCCAAGGGTAA
Organism: Tauraco erythrolophus; assembly: GCF_009769465.1. Classification (NCBI taxonomy): domain Eukaryota; kingdom Metazoa; phylum Chordata; class Aves; order Musophagiformes; family Musophagidae; genus Tauraco; species Tauraco erythrolophus. The sequence continues at coordinate 519,073 of NC_141497.1, read as the reverse complement.
TTGATTCTGAGGAAAAAAGCCAAGCAAACAAACAAACAAACAAAAAAACACCAAAATGCTAGTAACTGCTTCTGCAGGGCTATAATAGAGCTTAGCAGGGTATTCCTTTGCATATAAGGGATGATCCATGTACTATAGGGACTTTAAGAATGTATTTCCCTAACACCACCATGAACCTAAGTCATAGACACACCCGGAATAGGTGCAGCACGCATGCTTATGATAGCTAGTGTGATTCCAGAGCAGAATTTTGGGAACCAGCTAAAATCATTGCAGCTTCAATATTTGCACCAGGAGTTGGAGTGGCACAGGCGTTAACTACACTGAATAAGTTGGGTTGTTGGCTTGCAAAACAAATTAATGCTACAGCTTAAAGCAGGCATTATATTGCTAGTAGTTCTTTTATGCACAGTAATAATCACCCCTTGCCTATTGTCATGCTCCCAGTAGACGGTACAGAGTACGGTTCATCAAGTAATGGTCATAGAAAAACAAAAAAGGGGAATTGTGGAATCATACGCAGTTACAGTTGGGGTTTGACCTTGATGATTTAAGCCTGTGCTCTTTTCTGAAGTTGGGAAACACCGATAAAGAGGATGAGAAAGAAAAGGGAGTGTGAACAGCTGGTGCAGGGAGTGTGAGAAGTTGACATGGGGAGTATGGGAAGATGATATAGTGTGTGAGAAAATGATGTTTAGTTTAGCAGGTGAAAAATAGCTCCTTTTTAGGCATAGCCAATAGTAAAGTTAAAATAGGTGCGTGCACTATTGTTTGTAACCAATCACAGCTGGGTGAGGGGCGCGTGGACACATCGTAGCTAGAGTAATAATCTATAAAAGCTGCCTGTATAACAATGATAAAGTTCACTCTGCTATCACAAAGAAATTTTGGACACAGACAGTCACAGCTGCACAGCCTCCTTTAACAGTAATCATTGATGGGAAGGCTTTTCTGGCCTAGTTGACACAGGGGCTGATGTATCTATAGTGAAAAATCCTGACTGGCCGCCCTCTCGGCCTCTGATACAAGCCCTGGCAGCTGTGATCGGAGTAGGTGGAACACAGATCCCACAGCAGAGTGCACAGACCTTGTTAGTAGTAGGCCCAGGTAACAAACAAGCTATTTTGAAACCATATGTTTTTGATGTCTCATATACATTATGAGGTCGGGCTTTGTTGAATCACTGGAATGTGAGGCTAACCTCAAATTTTTAGCACACGTCACTGATGTCCAGCCCCGACTCAAGCAGGACTGGTTGACTGGCAAGCCGGTCTGGGTCGATCAGTGGCCATTAAAAGGTGAGCGGCTGGAGTGAGCTCAAAAATTAGTCAATGAACAGCTCAAATTAGGACATATGATTCTCTCCACTAGCCCATAGAATACTCCAATATTTGTTATCCCAAAGAAATCAGAAAATGGAGATTTATGTTAAAAGATTAAAGAGCTATTAATGCAATCATTTCACCAATGGGTGCATTACAACTGGGTGTACCAAATCCTACTATGATTCCAGAATGTTAGCATTTGATGGTGATTGATTTAAAAGATTGGGTTATTTCATCTTTTTACTTTTTTATTTATTTGCACCCTAATGATTGTCCTAGATTTGCCTTTTCAGTTCCAGTGCTTAACAATGAACGACCCACGCAACAATGTCATTGGATTGTACTGCTTCAAGGAATGATGAATAGTCCTACAGTTTGTCAGTTGGTGGTAGATCATCCCAGTTTTAGCTGGGACAGAGTTTTTTTTTTTTAACAAAACCAGATCTTAAAACCGACACCTTCCCCCCCCTTTCCTTTTCCTCCCGGCTCTACCTCCTCCCCCCAGCAGCACAGGGGGCAGGGACTGGGGGAGTGCAGGTCAGTTCATTCCGTGCTGTTACTGCTGCTTCTTTCTTAAAGGAGAAGGAGTCCTTACACCCTTTTCCCCTGCTCCAGTGGATCCCCTACCCACGAGGAAAAATCCACAAACTTCTCCAACGTGAGTCCAGCCCACTGGAAACAATCCTTCCCCACAGATTGCTCCGGTGTGGGCTTTACCACAGTCTCGGGTACTTAGGGAGCTGTAGCCACTCGCTCCGGCGTGGGTCGTCATGCAGACTCCAGATGCCTCTCTGCTGTGTCGTGCACCCCAACACGACCATCCTCAGGCTCAGGCATCTTCTCCCCACGGGCTGCGAGTGGGTCTCTGCTCCACCGAGGCCGTCCTGGTTGCAAGGGGGCCGCCTGCTATCTCACCATCAGCCGCAGGGGAAACTCGGCTCCGGCACACCTCCTCCCGCTCCATCCTCACTGACCTGCTGTCAATGCAGCTGTTTCTCTCAGGTCTCAGTCCTCTCCAGGTGAACTCAGCCCAGTGGGCACCCTGGGAGTGGGGTGCCCCCGAGTTCCCCAGCTGGCTCCGCCGCCACCATTCTCCGTGGGCGGCGCCGGCCCGACGCCTGCAGCTGCCCAGCTGGGAGCCAGGGAGCGGGGGCAGTGCCCTCCTCCCTTCTCTGCTTGATCCTGGGCGAAGCACCTTTTCCGGTTCCTTTGTCCTGACTTAAATAGGGCAATTCGCAGAGGCGTCCTATTGGCTCAATCCCGAGGGGGATGGGAGTCTGATCTGGTGGCCAGAACTAAGCCTAACCTGGTTCCAAGACCGGGGAGGTCACAGGGACCAAAACCCCTCTCCTGCCACCAGAACCACCTCCCCCTCCACATCAAACCATGACAAAGGGTTTTGCCGTACTGTACGGTGTAACTCTGATAAGATCATCGGTGCTGGGACCGGCTCAGTCTTTGTATTCGGTGGTGCAGAGGGGGATGGTGATGTGGAACTCGTTTATTAATTTTGAGCGTCACCTGGCGGATATCATCGCCAATTATACCGGTGACTTTTCATTCACAAAAGCTTATGTTGATTTTGATAATGCCGAACATCATTGGAATAATTTAACCGGTTTGATTGTCCTGCAAGGTCTCCTGAATATATGTTTAATTATCTATATATTCAAAATCAATCGGCCATTTAGGGGTGTATATCAATTTATTTCTCGGGTTATTGTGCTTGCCATCTCAACTCCCATGACAAGCACTATAGCTACTCAGACTACAACGTTATCAGTTGCCCCCGTAAGGAAAAGAAAATGTATACAAAAGTTAGACGACGAAGAAGAGGAATCAGGGCCATCACAACAACCAAATGAGGAAGAGCAACCAGGACCATCAGAGCAACCAGACAAAGAAGAACCACCGGGGCCATCACAACGATTGGAGGAAGAGAAACCAAGGAAATGTGTGCGAAAGTCAGAACGCAGAGGAGAGGATGATGATGAAGAGCGACCAGGGCCATCACGAGAAATGAAGCGGGAGCGTTCTGTTTCGCCCCAGAGGAAATCTCAATGGAGGAGGAGTGACATCATAGATGAGAGGATAACCACCAGATCTCTTAAAATGAGCGAGCTGCGAGATATTCGAAAAGATTATGGCCGCCTTAAAGGTGAGCCCATTGTCTCTTGGTTGCTCAGATGCTGGGACATGGGAGCCAATAGTCTGGAGTTAGATGGTAGTGAAGCTAGGCAGCTGGGAGCCCTTGCCATGGATGGAGGCATTGATAAAGCAATTGGAAGGCAGACACAAGTCCGCAGCCTCTGGAGATGACTCCTGGCAGCCATAAAGGAAAGGTACCCCTACAAGGACGAGGTGCCATGTAATGTAAGCAAGTGGACTAACATAGAAAAAGCTATTCAGTATCTGAGAGAACTGGCTGTGCGAGAGTTGATTTATCTTGACTCGAGAAGCGGACCAAGACTCGAAGATCCAGATGACATCCGGTGCACACGACCAATGTGGCAGAAGATTATACGGAGTGCGCCAGCAGCATATTCCACCTCATTGGCAATAATGGACTTCGGGGACGATGAAGCACCACTATCCGTAGGTAATCTGGTCACCTACCTCCGACGATATGATGATAACACTTCTATACGAACCTGTGTTGCGGCTGTGGAAAAGCTGTCTGAAGAGGTCCGAGAATTAAGAGAAAAAGTAGATTTCCCACCACCCGAACGTTCTAGAATTTCAGCTGTCAGAACCAGGCGTTACCCTCCTCGAGAGAGACAAGAGAGACGGTACAGATCACGGGGTGAGCTATGGTTCTACCTCCGTGATCATGGAGAAGACATGAGAAGGTGGGATGGAAAACCCACCTCCGCTTTAGAGGCCAGGCTACGCCAGTTGGGAGGAAGAACCAACAGGAATAGAACTTTCTCCAATTCCTCCAGGACAGCTGTTGCCCCAGTCTACAGTGAGCAGTCCACTAGTCAAAATGGGAGGGCTGATCCTCCTAGCCATCCTGACTCCAATCCTGCTGATTCCTCTGATGAATATGATAACAGGCATTAGAGGGGCCCTGCCTCCAGCCAGGTGGAGGAGAGGGATAATCGAGTGTACTGGACTGTGTGGATTCGGTGGCCTGGCACATCATACCCTAGAAAGTATAAGGCTTTAGTGGATACTGGTGCCCAATGCACTTTGATACCATCGAACTTCAGAGGGGCAGAATCCATCTCTATTTCTGGAGTGACAGGGGGGTCTCAACAACTGACTGTGTTAGAGGCTGAAGTGAGCCTAACTGGACAGCAGTGGCAAAAACACCCTATTGTAACTGGCCCAGAAGCACCGTGCATCCTTGGCATAGATTATCTTAAGAGAGGGTATTTCAAAGACCCAAAAGGGTATCGGTGGGCTTTTGGCATAGCTGCAGTAGAGACAGAAGAAGGCAGGCAGCTGTCTACTTTGCCTGGTCTCTCAACGGACCCTTCTGCTGTGGGGTTACTGAGGGTCGAAGAACAGCAGGTGCCAATTGCTAATACAACAGTGCACCGACGGCAATATCGTACCAACCGAGACTCTCTAATTCCTATCCATAAGTTGATTCGTCAACTGGAGAGTCAAGGAGTCATCACAAAGACCCGCTCCCCTTTTAACAGCCCTATATGGCCTGTACGTAAGTCCAATGGCGAGTGGAGGCTGACGGTAGACTATTGTGGCTTGAATGAAGTTACACCACCATTGAGTGCTGCCGTGCCAGATATGCTGGAACTTCAGTATGAACTGGAGTCAAAGGCAGCCAGGTGGTACGCTACAATTGATATCGCTAATGCGTTTTTCTCAATTCCTTTGGCACCGGAATGCAGGCCACAGTTTGCTTTCACTTGGAGGGGCATCCAGTATACCTGGAATCGACTGCCCCAGGGGTGGAAACACAGCCCCACTATTTGCCATGGACTGATACAGACCACACTGGAACAGGGTGATGCCCCAGAACATTTGCAATACATTGATGACATCATTGTATGGGGCAACACAGCAGAAGAAGTTTTTGAGAAAGGTGAAAAGATAATCCAAATCCTTCTGAAAGCAGGCTTTGCCATAAAACAGTAAAGTCAAGGGACCTGCCCAGGAGATTCAGTTTTTGGGAATAAAATGGCAAGATGGGCGTCGTCAGATTCCGATGGACGTGATTAATAAAATAACAGCTATGTCCCCACCAACCAACAAAAAGGAAGCACAAGCTTTCTTAGGCATTGTGGGTTTCTGGCGAATGCATATTCCTGACTACAGCCAGATTGTAAAACCCCTCTACCAAATAACCCGAAAGAGGAATAATTTTGAATGGGGCCCAGAGCAAAAACAAGCCTTTGAACAAATTAAACAAGAAATAGTCCATGCGGTAGCCCTGGGACCAGTCCGGACAGGACAAGATGTCAAAAACGTGCTCTACACCGCAGCCAGGGAGAATGGTCCCACCTGGAGTCTCTGGCAAAAAGCGCCAGGGGAGACGCGAGGTCGACCTCTTGGGTTTTGGAGTCGAGGATACAAAGGATCCGAAACCAACTATACTCCAACTGAAAAAGAGATATTGGCAGCATATGAAGGAGTCCGAGCTGCTTCTGAAGTGATTGGTACAGAAGCACAGTTGCTCCTGGCACCTCGATTGCCAGTGCTCGGCTGGATGTTCAAAGGGAGCGTCCCGTCTACACACCACGCAACTGATGCCACATGGAGCAAGTGGATCGCGCTGATCACACAAAGAGCTCGGATAGGAAACCTCAATCGCCCAGGAATTTTGGAAGTGATCACTAACTGGGCTGAAGGTAAAGACTTTGGAATGTCACCAGAGGAGGAGGAGGTGACACGTGCTGAGGAGGCTCCACCTTATAATGAACTATCAGACAATGAGAAGAAATACGCTCTGTTTACCGACGGGTCCTGTCGCCTTGTAGGAAAACATCGAAAATGGAAAGCTGCTGTATGGAGTCCTACTCGACAGGTCGCAGAAGCTACCGAAGGAGAAGGCGAATCAAGCCAGTTCGCAGAGGTGAAAGCCATCCAACTGGCTTTAGACATCGCTGAACGAGAAAAGTGGCCAATGCTCTATCTCTATACCGACTCTTGGATGGTAGCAAATGCCCTGTGGGGATGGCTACGGCAATGGAAGCAGAGCAGCTGGCAACGCAGAGGTAAACCCATCTGGGCTGCCCCGTTGTGGAAAGACATTGCTGCTCGAGTAGAGAAGCTGATTGTGAAAGTACGACATGTAGATGCCCATGTACCCAAGAGTCGGGCCACAGAAGAACATGAAAACAATCAACAGGTGGATCAGGCCGCCAAGATTAAAGTGGCTCAGGTGGATCTGGACTGGCAATATAAAGGTGAAAAATTTCTAGCTCATTTGGCCCATGATGCCTCAGGCCATCAAGGAAGGGACGCCACATACAAATGGGCTCGTGATCGAGGGGTGGACCTAACTATGGACACCATTGCAGAGGTGATCCATGAATGTGAAACGTGTGCTGCAATCAAGCAAGCCAAGCGGTTGAAACCTCTTTGGTATGGAGGGCGTTGGTCGAAATATCAATATGGAGAGGCTTGGCAAATTGACTATGTCACACTTCCACAAACTCGCAGTGGCAAGCGTTATGTGCTTACAATGGTGGAAGCGACCACTGGATGGCTGGAAACCTATGCTGTGCCCCATGCCACCGCCCGGAACACGATCTTGGGCCTTGAAAAGCAAGTCTTGTGGCGGCATGGCACCCCAGAAAGAATTGAGTCGGACAACGGGACTCATTTCCATAACAATCTTATAGACACCTGGGCCAAAGAGCATGGCATCGAGTGGGTATATCACATCCCCTATCATGCACCAGCTTCTGGGAAGATTGAACGATATAATGGATTGCTAAAAACCACACTGAAAGCAATGGGTGGTGGAACCTTCAAACATTGGGATACGCATTTAGCAAAAGCCACCTGGTTAGTTAACACTAGAGGATCTGCCAATCGAGCTGGTCCTGCGCAATCAGAACTTCTACGTACTGTAGAAGGAGACAAAGTCCCTGTAGTGCACATGAGGAATATACTCGGGAAGACAGTTTGGGTTATTCCTGCCTCGGGTAAAGGTAAACCCATTCGTGGGATTGCTTTTGCTCAGGGACCTGGGTGTACTTGGTGGGTGATGCAGAAGGACGGGGAAGTCCGATGTGTACCTCAAGGGGATTTGATGTTGGGTGAAAATAGATGATAAAATGAATTGAATTGTGTGATATTAATTGCTGAATAACCCTGTCCCTGCATACCATCATCACTATGGTTGTCACATTGTACTAATGTCATTATATTAAGAATCATCCAGGTTAATGAAGAATGAACTTTGTCAGAATCAGAACTGATTCCAAACAACCAGCAACTTCTTCAAGATCAACATTCTCAACCTGCAGACAGCGGCCAGATACACCAACTACGAGCTCCAGGCGCCACACGCAACAAAGACTACATGTCATCCGTTCTACCGACTGAGCGAGTTCCACGTCATCTTTCCTGCCCTGAGAGACTGCTGTAACAGATGAAGACACATTTTGGAGGGATGACCCATGGCTAAGGGAATAGTATATATGTAAGGTTTGAGCATGACGTGCATGGTATGGAATAAGGGGTGGATACTGTCCCAGTTTTAGCTGGGACAGAGTTTTTTTTTTTTAACAGCCAGAAGAGCTCCATGTTTTGGTTTCACTCAGAGGCTCACTCTGAGAAGAATGTTGATAGCAAGCTGATGTTTGTGGTTGGAAGTGAAACTCCAAGGACTTTTCAGTGTGCGGAGTACAGAAACACGGCAGGATAAGGGGGGAGCATAGCTGGGACAAGGGGGACACGATTCCCCTTGTCATTTGTGTGGAACTTAAGACTGAGGGCCAAACTGGCCAATTAGTATTCCATATCATGCAGCGTCATGCCCAGTATAAAAGCGAGGGTCAGCCGGGAAGAAGGGCTTTTGCTCTTTTTGCACTTTTGCTCTTTTGCGCTTGCTGCGCTGTTGCTCTGCTGTTTTTTTTTCTTTCTCTCTCTCTCTCTTTCTCTCCCTCTCTGCCCCTCTCTATTTCGGGGCCTCGCGTTCGTCCGGGATTTGCAGTTTTCGGGACGAGACGGGCTTCGCATACGAGGGGTGGTGAGCACCTACATTGTATTAAATCATCTGTACTAAATCACTCTTATCTCAACCCACGGGTTTCACGTTTCTCCTTTAATTCTCTCCCTCATTCCTGGGGGTGGGGGAGGGGGAGTGACCGGCTGTGTGTGGGGCGGTTCAACATAACCCACGACAATGATGCTCTCTGTCAGGTCAGACAGCAGATCAAGCTCGGCAGATTGTACACGCCTGCCCTGACCGTCAACATATTGTGCCTTCAAATACTCCAGCAGGAGTAAATCCAAAAAGTTTATGTGCCAATGAATTATGGCAAACTGATATTACTTATATTCCATCATTTAATCGATCTAAATATGTGCATGTAACTGTTGATATGTTTTCTGCCTTTGTTGTTGCTACTGCTCACACTGAAGAAAACCATGGGAGTACCAAAGAAAATCGGGACAGACAGTGATCCAGTATGGTGCCTTTTACAGGACTGGGGAGTGACTCACACTACCAGTATCCCTCATTCACCTACGGGACAAGCTGTTATGGAATGAATTCATTTAACATTAAAACAAATGCTTGATTAAAAAAAAAAAAAAAAGGGGGCAGTCTTACGTATATTTCCCACAAGAGTTAAATTTATTAGGATAAAAATTTGTAGGTAGTGCCAGCAACAACCACGTTACACAAACATGTGTTGTTTTTAGCGACAAGTACACCAGCATAGCAAGCCTCCAAAGCCAAGCTGCTCAAATCTTGGGATGGCATTTTCCCTATAACGTCTTCAAAGATGGCAGCTGGACAGACGTGTCCCCAACTAATAATCAATACAAAAGTTTTGTGCTTAAGGTAGACAGATATTGCGGATCAGGCCTGGGAAAAATTGGATTACAGTCTAATCGGAAAATTAGCCTCGGCGCTTGTGGTGCCCGGTCGTCGTTTGATCGAGGCCAGCAAATTTTGCTGTTGTGGAATGGCGATGCTGCCAAGGAGTTACCCCCGGTATTTTTATGAAGTGTGGCTGTGGTCTGTAACAGCGCGAATTTTTGCATCTATAATTGCACCTGGAGCAGCGGCAGCCCAGGCATTGAAACAAATTGAAAACTTAGCTTGCTGGTCAGAAAAACAAGCAAATGTCATCACTCAAATCTTAGAACAATTACTACTAGACTGCATGAAAAAAGCCATGTGTAAATTGTGTAAATGTGTAAAATTCCAGTGAAGTGAGATAGAGAAAGAGGGATCCAAAATTTGACAGATCAAACAAGGATGACAGAGACGCAGAATGAGAAAAATGGTTCAAAAGAATTGTAATAGAAGATTGTATATTGATATGTAAACTGTCTTTATGTTTATTATGATTTAGTATATTACGTGTGTGAAAGTTGCTTGTATATATGCCTGTATATACGCTTTGTGTGTTTTTTCCAATCAGAAGGGGGCTACTGGAAGGAGAAAAATTAACTGGTACCGAATTAATGACAAAGAATTACAAACTGGACTTAGTTGTGAGCACGTAACTTTGAAAAAGGAAGCTAGGAGAAATATGTTACAACTTAAAAATCCGCTGTTGGCCAGCAGAGCACATACCTGGCAGCCTTGTTGCACGCACTGGCCACGCGTGCGGCAACGCCGTGTCAGTACCTTTGTCATAGACTCTGCTGAGGGTGTAAAAGGGATGGCTCAGAGCGGAGCGGAAAGAGGCTGCAGAGCAGACTGTGTGGATAAACAGGGGATGCCCTGAAGGTGCCGTGCCTGCCTCCCTTCTCTGCGATGACCCTGCCGACTGACACCCTCCTGCTCAGCGGAATCTTGGATATAGTGGAAATAGTAAAGCCCCCAGAAAGGGAAGTAGTATGCTAGAAACTGCTTTGCAAGGCTGTACCAAAACAACATGCCAGTAACTGGGGTTGCCAGCCTTGTGTGCAGGGTTTTCTTCGTGCAAGAAAAGAAAGGGGGAGTTGTTGGAGTGCAGATCTTTGAAGAGACTGCACGAAGAAAACCCTGTGTAAATAAGGACTGGAGCTCTAAAGTTAGGCCTCAAGGGCAGAATGCCCTTGAAGTTAAGGATAAGAAAACTATGCAGTATGATAAGGGAGTAGTGTTTGCTTAGAGCAGAGCTTCGCTAGGCGGGTGTCTGTTTGAAATAAACTGTTAAATATGACAAGCATATGTATCATCCAATAATGGTGTAGAAAAGGTGTGGTCTCAGGATTATTGGCAAATACTGTCTATATAAGCAATAAGAACTGCGCAATAAACGAGACTTCTTGCAGCTAACTCATATTGAGTCGTCTCAGGAACATCTCCAAATCCCTTCTCCGCAGACTTATACAAGATTGTTCTTAAAATTTATCATGGCTAACCCTAGGAAGGGCTCGAACTATAAATACATATTCTATTTATGCTATATTTCTATTCTTTTCTCTTGTTTTCTATTTCTCCTCAGTTTCACAAGTTTTTGCAGGACATTCAGAATTGAAACTCACACATACCAGTAATATTTGCAGGGTTACATCAAACAATGCTGAACAGTAAATATCTTATGCAGGGGTTTGTTACACAAGCTGTGGAGATATTTTAATAAAGAGTCAACTTGTAGGGACATACTGAGTGCAGAAAAAAGCACATGTATTTTTTCTCTTTTTATCTTCTGGAATTGTATATCAGAGAGGGTGGACAATGTACCATATCTGATTATTTAATTAACTGGTAAAGAATAAGGGCACGACATTCTTCTCTCTAAACTAGAGAGGCATGGGTTTGATGGATGGACCACTCGGTGGATAAGGAATTGGCTCAATGGCCACACTCAGAGAGTGGTGGTCAATGGCTCGATGTCCAAGTGGAGACCGGTCACAAGTGGCGTCCCTCAGGGGTTCGTGTTGGGCCCAGCCCTCTTCAACATCTTTGTCGGTGACGTGGACAGTGGCATGGAGTGCACCCTCAGCAAGTTCACCGATGACACCAAGCTGTGTGGTGCTGTCGACACGCTGGAAGGGAGGGATGCCATCCAGAGGGACCTCGACAGGCTGGAGAGGTGGGCCCGTACCAACCTCATGAAGTTTAACCAGGCCAAATGCAAGGTCCTACATCTGGGTCGTGGCAATCCCAGGCACAAATACAGACTGGGCGGAGAATGGATCGAGAGCAGCCCTGAGGAGAAGGACTTGGGAGTACTGGTGGACGAGAAGCTCAATATGAGCCGGCAATGTGCTCTTGCGGCCCAGAAGGCCAACCGCATCCTGGGCTGCATCAAGAGGAGCGTGGCCAGCAGGTCGAGGGAGGTGATTCTCCCCCTCTACTCTGCCCTTGTGAGACCTCACTTGGAGTATTGCGTCCAGTTCTGGAGCCCCCAACATAAGAAGGACATGGACCAGTTGGAGAGGGTCCAGAGGAGGGCCACAAAGATGATAAGAGGGATGGAGCACCTTTCCTATGAGGACAGGCTGAAAGAGTTGGGGCTGTTCAGCCTGGAGAAGAGGAGGCTCCGGGGTGACCTTATAGCGGCCTTCCAGTACCTCAAGGGGGCCTACAGGAAAGATGGGGAGAGGCTGTTCAGGAGGGCCTGTTGTGATAGGACAAGGGGTAATGGTTTTAAAATAGAGGGAGGTAGATTCAGATTGGATATTAGGAAAAAATTTTTACCATGAGAGTTGTAGAACACTGGAACAGGTTGCCCAGAGAGGTGGTGGATGCTCCATCCCTGGAGACGTTCAAGGCCAGGTTGGACGAGGCCCTGAGCAACCTGATCTAGTTGGAGATATCCCTGTTCCTTGCAGGGGGGTTGGACTAGATGACCTTTGAAGGTCCCTTCCAGCCCTAACCATTCTATGATTCTATGATTTTTTTTTATCGCAGTACCAAGAGAAATATAACACATTTTATGTAAGTTTTTGTCATGGTTTAGCCTGGCCAGCAACTAAACAGCACACAGCCACTAGCTCATCCTCCCCCACCTCCAGGGGATAGGGAAGAGAATTAAAGGGGAAAAGGGAAAGACTCATGGGTTTAGATTAGAACAATATAATAATAATAATAGCAACATATGAATATATATGTGTGTGTATAATAATAATAATATATACAACCAAGTGATGCACAGTATAATTGATCACCACCTAGTGACCAAGGTCTGTCCCGTCCCGGCTAATGATCCTGAAACAGATAAGTCGTGACACCGCAATCCCGAGAGAGAGAGAGAGAGCACTCCGAGAGACTGAGGGTGGTGAGAGTCCTTGGAAGAGCAAAGGCCCTTCTTTCCGGTTAACCCTCATCTATATACTGGGCATGACGCTGCATGATATGGAATACTCCATTGGCCAATTTAGCCCTCAATCCTAAGTCTAAATTCATAGAATCATAGAATCATAGAATGGTTAGAGTTGGAAGGGACCTCAAAGATCATCTAGTTCCAACCTCCCTGCCATGCACACTGGCAAGAACACGGCAGCTGAAAGGTCCTTGAGGTCTCAGTACCACCTATGAACATCCGTGTGCTATCAACATTCTTCTCATAACAAATCCCAGACTAAAATCAAAATACAGAGCTCTTCTAGCTGCTAAATAGAACAACTAACTCTGTCCCAGCTGAAACCAGGACAGTTTTACATGTATATTTTCCAGTTTTGATTTGTAGTATCTTCCTACCTGTTGTTAATTTAATGCAGAATGTTATCTGCAAATCCAAGACAGCAGAAGGATTGACACTTGTAGCTCACTGAGCTACTGTTATAGAGCTCACTACTCACACACTACCTCCCAATGCCTTTCCTGTCAAAGTTTCCCAAAAAAGCCAAGTTCCTACGAAATCTTGACTAGCCACTGAAAACATCACTCCTTCCTCTTACCCTCCCTCTCTGCAAAGAATCACTACACATAAGGGAAAGAAGAGCTGTAAAATGATTGAGAAAGGCAACACTGGAATTACATGTCTTGCAGTCACTTTTTGGCATACGATCAAAATGACAGCAAGTGCTCCTTCAAATGTCTCTAGGGTCCCACCTTCCCTCCCCACTACCAAGCACCCATCTTCCTCCCAGTCATAAATCTCTTCAATACTTCCATTATCTATGTATTTATTAATGGAAATTATCAGAAGTTTAGAGACAGTCAAGAAAACTAATTAAAAAAAAAAAAGACTGCCTTATTTTTCTCCTGTTACAGTAGAGCAAGCGGTTTCCCTTTAATAACAAAAGTCAACCTAGCACTTGGGCAAAATGCCTACTGGGAAAAAAACATGAGGTTGGTTCATTGTGTATTCTTGTGGTTTCCACTGACTTCTCTTGGAAGGACACCAGATGCACCTCTCTGGTGGCAATAAATCTATTCATATGGCATGTTGCAAACTGCCTGTCATCCTTGTTCTATCAAAGATCAGAAGCATATTGCAGTGTAAAGCGCTCAAAAGATGCACTGATTCAATGAATGAAGATGCACTCCCCAGAAAAAAAAGATTCAGCTGCATTAATTCTACTCAGCTCAGGAACCCTTGCTGTAGTTTTAAAGTTGCTTCATCCTCCAAGAGAAGGAATTCATTTTGTCTTCACTATTGCTTAAAATAAAGCAAATAGCTACACACACAGTCAGAAACACTGGAGGGGAGGGGCTTAAAAGCCTCATGCAATTTCTCCTTTCAAAGCAAATTCAATGCATCCATTTTCAAGTAAATTAATTTTAGGCATGACTAATGTAAATATGACTATATTAATTTATCCTCCTGTTAGGCCTATATTAACCCAGTTCATGTTTTGAGATGTCTTTTATCAACTCTTCTTTTACAACATGGCTAACTGCAATAAAACTCCAGAACCCACATGTGAATCTGTCATCTTCAACACATTTCACAAGTGAATACTACAACAGGAGGAAATAAGTAAAAATAGTTTGCTGGTTTAATTTCAATTTTTGTTGTAATGATTCTTATATCAAGTCCTCTACAGTGCATCGCCTGAAGTTTCATAGATACAACAAGAAAAAACACAAAAGGTCATTACTATAGATTAACTTACATAACTTCTCACCATCTTTACTCATAACATTTCCTGGGGAAAGCTCAAAGAAAGGGATGGGAATAAACAAAAAGCCAATTTTATATTAAAGCAAGCCCCTTTGACACTTCTGCAATGTATATTAAATGCATTCTTAGACTTCTTGACACTTCCAGCTGACTGCTGAGAGGATTCAGGGAAACTGTAAAGTACCCTGTTCATTTTTAATATAACATGTGTGTATAAGATATGGTAAGCAGCACAGACTACTAAGTACTAGGCTTGAATCAGGCAATGACTCACTTGAGAGGGTGTACTTGTTAGCTCCATCTTTTCTTGGGATTTTTCCTTTGCTAGTCGCGCAGCTTCTTTGAATTCCTGAAATTTTTCTGCAAACTGAAGGTATATATGTTCGAAAAAATAAAAAGGAAAAAGAGAAAGAGTAGGTATGAAGTAGTTATATTACATGCAGAACAGAATGCTGTACTTAACATTTCACAAAGTCAAATTCTGTCAGTAGAACTTTTATTTTTTCTCCTCATTAGATACTCATTTAAGAGTTACACAGTGACATACCTTTCAGACATAATGCACTCCGTTTATATGACAAGAAAATTATGATGCAACAAAGTTCAATTTGTTGCTGATAGTGTTAAAAAACCCACCTCGTATATGGCTAATAATAGTGATAAGATATCTTGCACGGTTGCTTTCAGATTCAGGTTCTACTGTCTTCCTGACAACGAATGATCTGGTTCTGAAGCCTACTGTGGTCGCTATTAGCCTAGAGCCTTCAATGGGCTTCGTTCTTTCATGACTGAAACAATACTAATTTCTTCTCAAATTTTAACAGCATTTATAATTTCAGTAGCTAATTTAGAAAGCAGCAGTGGGAATATTGAGTCAAGTTCATTTCTTGATTGTTCATTGGCATCAATCAAGTTAAAGAACAAATTCATTGAACTAAATACTCGCATATACTGAACACTAAATTCAAGAATTTCACATTGAACTGCCATATGAAGCTTAATTTCTCTGCTACACATACCTCTTCCAGAAAATAGCTCAAGTAGTAATTTAGAAATACATGCACCCTTAAACTTAATAGATTAAATCAATTTATTAAGAATAGGGTCTAGATTCTCTGGCTAGAGAAAAATTTGGCTTTATAGATCTCAGCTTGACACTACACTAATTGCTGTAGTAGCCAAGCATTTGGTTTTGCTTGCTACTGCTTTTATACAGAACATGATCTTATTATGATCAGCCTAAGACTGAAATAATTCTGCAAAAACATTGGAAACTTCACCAACAGCTTCTAAATCTCTCTGGCAGCAGCATACAAAGAAATTGGTTTGCACTGCATGTATGTAGAAGGGATGAAGGCTACCTTTATGTGACACAATCTCCTCAACTATTTTCAATCAGAACTTCACTTGCTATCCAATATCTAAAAAAGCTTATTGTCTTTAAACTGCTTCTCCTGGTAGGCTATTAGTATTTGAGGAAATATCATTTCTCTCCACTGGTATCCTATATTTCAGCTATCAGGTTACTTAAAAGCATACATTTCCTGAATATAGGAGGAGATAAAATCCTGAAACTAATTCAGCATCTAAAAAGATCTCAGAATAGATAACAAAATTAGCAACAGATCACCAGAACTGGATGATACTCATTTAAGAGTTGTAGATAGACCTCAAAATCTGATGGATAGCCTATTATTTAAATCAGCTTTAGGATCAGAGGATTGGTAAGTGAGAAAACATGATGCTGAGGTTTAGAATGACTGAAGACATACAAGGCAGTAAATATCTTCTGTATCACAGTGGTAGAAACTGTATAAAAATATATACATAATTAATAGACAGATAAATAGATAACATTCTAAGAAAAAGCCAACAAGGCTAATGTAGAGGAAATTTTCACAAATTTACTAGAATTCCTTGAGGCAGGCAGGTGATAGATAATAGCAATCTCTTGACAAAATTCCTGAATAACAAAGATGAGATCTCATGATATGAAAGGAAGGGTTCTCTGGAGGATTAATAATATAAGGAAAAGACAGAAAAATTGTGGAGGGAGACTACAAGAGGATCTCACAAGCGTCTGTGATGTTCCTTTTGGCATTTTTTTTTGGCATTTTGGCATGCACAAGTCCATGGGACCTGATGAGATCCATCCGCGGGTCCTGAAGGAACTGGCGGATGAAGTTGCCAAGCCACTGGCCATTGTATTTGAGAAGTTGTGGCGGTCTGGCGAGGTCCCCGATGACTGGAAGAGAGGGAACATAACCCCCATTTTTAAAAAGGGGAGCAAGGAGGACCCGGGCAACTACAGGCCGGTCAGCCTCACCTCTGTGCCTGGCAAGGTCATGGAGCAGATTCTCCTGGGAACCATGCTAAGGCACATGGAGAGCAAGGAGGTGGTGGGTGACAGCCAACATGGCTTCACCAAAGGCAGATCGTGCCTGACCAACTTGGTGGCCTTTTATGATGGGATGACAGCATTGGTGGACAAGGGTCGACCAACAGATATCATCTACCTGGACTTGTGCAAAGCTTTTGACACTGTCCCACATGACATTCTTCTCTCTAGAGAGGCATGGGTTTGATGGATGGACCACTCGGTGGATAAGGAATTGGCTCAATGGCCGCACTCAGAGAGTGGTGGTCAACGGCTCGATGTCCAAGTGGAGACCGGTCACGAGTGGCGTCCCTCAGGGGTCCGTGTTGGGCCCAGCCCTCTTCAACATCTTTGTCGGTGACGTGGACAGTGGCATGGAGTGCACCCTCAGCAAGTTCACTGATGACACCAAGCTGTGTGGTGCTGTCGACACGTTGGAAGGGAGGGATGCCATCTAGAGGGACCTCGACAGGCTGGAGAGGTGGGCCCGTGTCAACCTCATGAAGTTTAACCAGGCCAAATGCAAGGTCCTACATCTGGGTCGTGGCAATCCCAGGCACAAATACAGACTGGGCGGAGAATGGATCGAGAGCAGCCCTGAGGAGAAGGACTTGGGAGTACTGGTGGACGAGAAGCTCAATATGAGCCGGCAATGTGCTCTTGCGGCCCAGAAGGCCAACCGCGTCCTGGGCTGCATCAAGAGGAGCGTGGCCAGCAGGTCGAGGGAGGTGATTCTCCCCCTCTACTCTGCCCTTGTGAGACCTCACTTGGAGTATTGCGTCCAGTTCTGGAGCCCCCAACATAAGAAGGACATGGACCAGTTGGAGAGGGTCCAGAGGAGGGCCACAAAGATGATAAGAGGTCTGGAGCACCTTTCCTATGAGGACAGGCTGAAAGAGTTGGGGCTGTTCAGCCTGGAGAAGAGGAGGCTCCGGGGTGACCTTATAGCGGCCTTCCAGTACCTCAAGGGGGCCTACAAGAAAGATGGGGAGAGGCTGTTCAGGAGGGCCAGTTGTGATAGGACAAGGGGTAATGGTTTTAAAATAGAGGGAGGTAGATTCAGATTGGATATTAGGAAAAAAATTTTTACCATGAGAACTGTAGAACACTGGAACAGGTTGCCCAGAGAGGTGGTGGATGCTCCATCCCTGGAGACGTTCAAGGCCAGGTTGGACGAGGCCCTGAGCAACCTGATCTAGTTGGAGATATCCCTGTTCCTTGCAGGGGGGTTGGACTAGATGACCTTTGAAGGTCCCTTCCAGCCCTAACCATTCTATGATTCTATGATTTAGCACACTCTTAAGTTATTTGAAATAAATCAGGCCAACTAATTCAAAGGGATAAAACAGATAGCAATCCTGACAAGGAATGTTTCTTCCCATACAGCAGAACACTATCAAAAGCACAGATTTATATTCTGGTTGAGAAATTAGCCTCAGTTTTCTCTGAATATCATGGGACATTCTGTTCCTCCTACTACAGCAGCAAGAGGGACTGTGCTAGGAAATACTGATCCTGTGAAAAGAATATTCTTCAACATAGGAATCATCTTTTAGGTATCACTGACTTCTGCCTGACTCCTGATGGAACAATCTTGAGGTGAATTTGTGGTCTGACATATTGAGAAAAGGTCTAATGAAGATAAACAAATGTTTAATTAATTTTCTTCTATACTGTTTGCATGTGAAGTTGATTAGAGTGCCTTTATTTTTATACCAAATAGTCTCGCTCCACTAATTCTCACAGTCACAATAATAATCCAGAAAGAGGTTACTGCTGTTTCACTCTACCCTAGTAATCAGTTTAGGAGGACAAAGGCACATGAACCAAAAAGGAATAGTCCAAAAGTCAAACACTTGATATATGCTTTGGAAATCATCTGCTTATTTAGAGTGACATAACTAAGCAGACAATCTGAGAATAACCAGTTTATTAGAAGACATGAATTTTATTATCTCTGCTCTGATTATTTGTTTCATTAACCTGTTGATATCAGTCACAGACTACATTTTTTTTATGGTTGCAGGCTGTCTTTTTCTCCCTGGAACTTGAAATATTTCATTGGGGCCCAGAGACACTACTGCAAAACAAATTACATACAACAGGGCTGTTCACTTAGGGACTTTGATAAACCAAGTACAAAAAAGAAGTTCCAGAATCAATTTTTAGGGCAACTCCTAGAAGCAACCTGTTTCTGAACAAATCCATTAATATAGTTTATTTGTTAGCATTATTACTAATATCCAGTAGTACCCTGAGCCCTAAATTAGATTTCATGTCCTACAATGCTAGGTGTACCAAAGAGCACTCTGGTAAACCTGACTACAATGCCAGTGCACAGAAATGGGAGTTAGTGATCTGAGCAGAGACACAAGACGAGAAAGAGAAGATAGATCCAGGGTTTCTAATTCAGCTTTTCTGATTCCAAGACCAATATATTTATCAACTACAGTGACTGAATAGACTGTAATCTAAATAAGTTTCTTTTCCCTCCATCAAGTATGTTTGCTAATTTTACAACAACACAAAAAGTTTCACCTTTATGAATTTTAGTAGCAATGATCAGCAATTTTAATTCACATGAAAATAACAATTTGATAATTAAGATATAATACAAGGGAAACTGTTTGCTGAAAAGGTCCTGAAGATTGATCACCATAAGCTTCTGAAAAGGTCTGTGACTTGACATTTTTCTCAACAGATCTGTGTATTCTTTATAAATCACAGCAATCTGAGTAACTGCTAATCAAACATGTACTTAAGACAAAATATCTACTGTAGCTTTTCAGATTATTTTTTCAACAGCAACATAAAGTTTTAAGCCAAGGGCATACTGAAAACTCTTAGACGTCAGTTTGAGGGCAGCGAAAGAATGGGATTCAAAGAACTGTAATTAAGAAGAAAGTATCACTTGGGGAGAGCAAGGAAAGGGTGAAGAAAAGGACAGATGAAAAAAAAAAAATATTTTCACTGGCAAGGACAACCCAGCGTTGAAAGGCAGGCAAACACAGGCTATGCATGACTATGGCATGATATTTTGCCTCTGAAGAAGCATCCTATGATTAAGGAAAACAAGCTAGTATATGAGAGGTAAACTAAATTAAGAATTATGCTAAATCCTTTGAAACATTAACAAGTTATTACCATGTTGGTAAGCAAGTGCCTCTAGGACATACACACCAATTTAAATAAATTACAAAGTTTCTAAATTCACTGAAGCAATGACATGCACAAATGCACATACATATATTCAATATTAATATCACTCAGAATTTCCTGGATTCGTGTTGCTTCATAGAAATGAAAGCTATCAGATTATGAAAAGAAGAAATCTTACAAGTGTATCACACTGTCCAAATAAAGCAGATGTACTGGTTCGCTTTTTAATGATTTTCTGACAGGCCCATGCTTATCCTTGGATAGCGACAATATGGCCCCTCAAAAGGGCCAATATGATTTTTTTTTGTTTATTTAGGTTTTTTTTAATAACAAGCCAATCATTATTCCTTACTCAAGCATGTATTATACATTCCTTTTTATTGCATTTGGGTTTCCAGATCTCTTGTATATTCCAAAGATGAAAATTCTCTGCTTAAAGTAGAAAAATGTTTTTAAACTGTAAATGGAATTCCTCATCTGGAGAAAAACAACATTGGCTTTTATAGGTTCCTGGACTCATATACCAGAGTAGTATCAATAATAACAGGGATTGTAGAAAGGGTGCTCACAGGAATCATACCATCACTTTGAGAAAAAGCAGTTACTGCTTTCCTTTGATTAAGGTGGACTTCCCTCCTGTACAAGTAGATCAGAAAAAAAAACTCATAGCGCACTGAGTTTCTTTAGTAAAAATTTCAACTTTTGCATTCCAACAAGAAAATGTAGCTTTCTTTTGCATTGAATATTTTTCCCACAAGCTTTACTTTAATCCTGCACATGTTGAAATATCTGTAATTTGATGCACTACACAGCAGAAAGGTGAATGTGGCTTAAAAAACAAAAAATGCATCTGAAGACTACCAACAATTTTTTTCTAGGAAATCTATACACAGAAGAAACACCACATAGTCTACTCCTTTAAATTCTGTCATGAAAAACTGTAACAGAAGAATAACTTTAAAGAAGAGAAACCTAACAAGTGAATACCTAGAAAGCATTAACAGCATACACTGTGATAGTTTAAATCTCCCTCCTTTCCTCAATCAGTTAAAATAAAATTCATAGGCAACAAAGTGTTATAACAATATTGTCTTGTCTTTTTACATTATAAAGATAGATACAGAACATTTTTTGTAAATTATTTTTAAATAACAACAGTAGTGAGTACTGAGTCAAGATACAACCAGCAGGAATCAAATACTCTTAAGCTGCTTGACTGGCAGAATAGTCGTCATTGGTCATACTTACTTTTGAAAGGTGATGTTCAGATGAAAATCCCAAGCCATAGACTGTATTCGCCCTGCTGTCTGCCCATTGGCCAAACTTCTGGGATGTTTTAGTAAATGTCATGTTGGGGGTTATAGTGCTATTTATTATTGCCTAAACAAAAAAGTAATAGTTGTAAAAAAGGGGTTCTGTGGTTTTGATTTTTTTAAAAAGACTACTGAATAATTGAAAATGCCAGTATTATAGACAAGTATCTATGTACACTGAATAAGACAAACTTGCAACTAGGGAATAGTTTTCTTCTAATTCAATCACAGCTAAAATTATGAAAGCATATATTGGGATACATTCTTTAAAAAGAGCAAAGGGAGAGGCACCTGTTTGCAATTGAAAGCAGTCATTTAATAGTTAGCAAGTCTAAAAAAAAAGTTCTTTAAAGCATCCACATAGGCTAATGAGATCAGAATAGAAGAACTATCAAAGCCTTCTTTTGTCTCACAAGTGTATTTCTTTGTCCCCTAAAGTAATGCCTCTCAAGATCCACTGTAAGCTCCACAGTTGCATTTCCTCCACTGCATATGCAATCCTCACTGGAAAACATGCAATAAAAAAGAAGCACAATTTATTTTTAAGTTTCTGTATTGCAAGAATCCGTTTTTCCTTTATACACACACAAACATGACTAACAGTGACAGGGTCATACACCAACTACAGAAGAAGAGCTACTCTTAGAATAGATTTTTCTTCTCTAGTCCTTGTTACGTACAGGATGGAAGAAGCGCGTCTTCCAGCATACAACTTCTGCTAATGTAAACAAATAACTACAACTATTCAATTATATGCTGGTTCCATTAAAACCAACTAAAGTTTTACCATGGATTTCCTGATTACCTGATCGGCATCACAGAGACATGGTGGAATGACTCCTGCGATTGGTGTGTTGGACTAGAGGGGTATAAACTGTTCAGGAAGGACAGGCAGGGGACATGAGGAGGGGGTGTTGCCCTCTATGTCAACGAACAGCTAGAATGCATGGAGCTCCACCTGGCAAGTGATGACGAAAGAACCAAGTGCCTGTGGGCCAGGGTGAAAGGAAGGGTAGGAGACTTGACAGTGGGAGTGTGCTACAGACCACCCAATCACAAGGACCAAGTGGACGAGGACTTACATAGGCAGATAGGAGTTGCTGCTCGTTCACAAGCCCTGGTCCTCATGGGGGATTTTAACCACCCCGACATCAGTTGGAAAAACAACACGGTGGGGAACAAGCAATCCAGGGGATTCCTGGAATGCAGTAACGATAACTTCCTTCTCCAAGTGATAGAGGAACCAATGAGGAGAGGTGCCATGTTAGATCTCGTTCTCGGCAATAGGGAAGGGCTGGTAGGTAATGTTGAACTCGTGGGTAGCCTTGGCTGCAGTGACCATGAGATGGTGGAGTTTGAGATCCTAAGGGCAGCTAAGAGGGGGAAGCTCAGCAAGCTTGAAACCCTCGATTTCAGAAGAGCTGAATTTCGCCACTTCAGGAACCTCCTTGGTAGTGTGCCATGGGATAAAGCCCTGGAGGGACTGGGAACCCAAGATTGCTGGTTGACTTTCAAGGATCATCTCCTCCAAGTTCAAAGGCATTGCATCCCTAAAAGGAAGAAATCAGGCAAAAACACCAGGAGACCTATATGGATAAACAAAGAACTCCTGGCTAAAATCAAATACAAAAGGGGAATACACAAAGCATGGAAGCAGGGACTGGTAACCTGGGATGATTACAAGGAAGTTGCTCGTGTACTCAGAGACCAGGTTAGAAAAGCTAAGGCCCTGACAGAGTCAAATCTGGCCAGCGATATTAGAAATAACAGAAAAGGGTTTTATAGGTATGTGAGAGAAAAAACAAAAATGAGAGAGAATGTGGGGCTGCTCCAGAAGGATACAGGTGACCTGGTTACTGAGGACGTGGAGAAGACTGAAATATTCGACAACTTTTTTGCCTCAGTCTTCACTGGCAACCACTCGAACCACACTACCCAAATCACAGAGGATGTTGGCTGGGTCTGGGTGAGTGAAGAACCACCCAGGGTAGGAGCAGATCAGGTCCAGGAACACCTACAGAACCTGAAGGTGCACAAGTCCATGGGACCTGATGAGATACATCCATGGGTCCTGAAGGAACTGGCGGCTTAAGCTGCTAGGCCACTAGCCATCATATTTGAGAGGTCCTGGCAGTCTGGTGAGGTTCCTACAGATTGGAAAAGGGCCAACATAACCCCCATTTTTAAAAAAAGGACCAAGGACAACCCAGGAAACTACAGACCAGTCAGCCTTACCTCTGTGCCAGGTAAAATCATGGAACAGATTCTCCTGGTAGCTGTACTAAGGTACATAAAAAATAATTAAGTGGTTGGTGACGGCCAACATGGCTTCACTAGGGGCAAGTCGTGCCTGACTAATTTAGTGGCCTTCTACGGCAAAGCTACAGAGCTGGTTGACATGGGTAAAGCAACGGATGTCATTTTCCTGGACTTGTGCAAGGCGTTTGACACTGTCCCACACGACATCCTTGTCTCTAAAATGGAGAGACACGAATTTGACAGATGGACCACTCGGTGGATAAAGAACTGGCTGGACGATCGCACTCGAAGAGTTGTGGTCAATGGCGCAATGTCTACATGGAGACCAGTGTCAAGCGGTGTTCCTCAGGGGTCTGTTCTGGGTCCAGTGCTGTTCAACATCTTTGTCAGCGACACGGATGACGGCATTGAGTGCACCCTCAGTAAGTTTGCCGATGACACCAAGTTGTGTGGTGCTGTGGACTCACTTGAGGGAAGAGATGCCATCCAGAGGGACCTTGATAGGCTTGAGAAATGGGCCAGTGCAAACTGCATGAGCTTCAACAAGTCAAAATGCAAGGTCCTTCACCTGGGTTGGGCCAATCCTAGGCACAAATACAAACTGGGCACAGAGTGGGTTGAGAGTAGCTCTGAAGAGAAGGATTTGAGGGTGTTTATAGATGAGAAGCTCAACATGAGCCGGCAGTGTGCTCATACGGCCCAGAAGGCCAACTGCATCCTGGGACGTATCAAGAGAAGCATGGTCAGCAGGTCAAGAGAGGTGATTCTCCTCCTTTACACTGCTCTTGTGAGACCCCACCTCAAATACTGCGTCCAGTTCTGGTGTCCCCACCATAAGAGAGACATAGATCTGTTGGAGCATGTTCAGAGGAGGGCCACAAAGATGATTCAGGGGCTGGAGCACCTCTGCTACGAGGACAGGTTGCGGGAGCTGGGATTGTTCAGCCTTGAAAAGAGAAGACTTCGGGGGGACCTAATAGCTGCCTTCCAATACCTGAAGGGAACCTACAGGATGGCTGGGGAGGGACTTTTTACAAGAGTGTCCACTGATAGGACAAGGGGAAATGGGTTTAAGTTGAAGGAGAACAGATTTAGATTAGATCTTAGGAAGAAATTCTTCAGTACGAGGGTGGTGAGACTTTGGAATAAATTGCCCAGAGAAGTTGTGGATGCCCTCTCCCTGGAGGTGTTCAAGGCCAAGTTGGACAGAGCCTTGAGTAGCCTGATCTAGTTGAGAGGCGTCCCTGCTCATGACAGGGAGGTTGGATTAGATAATCTCTAAGGTCCCTTCCAGCCTATGCCATTCTATGATTCTATGATTTCAACAGTATTTTCGTCACATTAAAGTTTGTCTAACATTCCAAATCTGTGATGTGGAACTGTCCAGCTGACAAAGTATGCCAGGATAAAATCTTATAATAACACCAATGGGTTCCATTTAAAAATTGATAGTCATTACAGTTTATAACTATCCAATGTGAACAAGAAAGAATAGCCATAAAACTAGATATGTGTATTCGAAGTGAAATGCAGGCATGCTTTCTCACCTGTCTGGTGCTACTAAGAGTTTCAGCCATGTCGCGGACTGCCTGTGTCTTCTTCCAATGGGTCGCAACCAACCGGCTGTTGCGACCACAACGTATTCCACAATCAGAAGGCTCTTCTAAACTCACTGCTATCTTAGTCCAACAGAGAGCTCCAACTCTCACTCTCTAGGGGGCTCCTGCCACTCCAAACTCCAGGAGGGAAATGCCCCACTCCCTCTTGGGAGTGCCCCGCCTTTAAGCTTCCCATAGGTCACGTGGTCTCCGGCCAACCAACGTGACTCAGCACCTGTCTTGATGAGGCACAGGTGCTTCTCATGTAGCAGCCAGGAAACTTCCCTGACAATTCCCCCTTTTCTTTTAAAAAAAAAAAAAATGCCTCGCAGCCTTTAGGGGTTTCCAACGTTTCAATTCCATTTTCCGTCGCCGTTTGTAAGTCATTCTCATTTTTTGTCGTAACGTGACGGCAGGTATATCCATTGATCCGGCGACGACGGATACATCCACCTTGGCTGCTGTGGCTGCTTTTTCTGTTGATCAACCTGTGGCTGCCATAACGCTCCCGCAAAAGTTTTGTCCAGACCATTATGCATCTGCATACACTTTCTCATTCTTTTATTTCTCAGCCAGCCGTTAGTGTAAACCTCTGATTCGCATTGCCTAGCAATATGGCCTATTTTTCCGCACCTGTAACATCTCTGTTGTCCATATTTATGGCAATTAACCGAGCCATTAACTTTTCCAGCATTTATTGTCCGCCTTTGACCCTTTCGTCCTGGGCATTCCGGTTTTATATGTCCCAGGTTTCCACATCTATAACACTTCTGCTTCCTAACACGCAGGGAACCCGGAAGGGCTAGTGCCACGGGGAACGCACTAGGCCCTCCCCTCATTTCTGTTATAGATGATTCTTTATTGTTAACTGGTACCCCCAGAGCTTTAGCCAGGTCCCAGTCCCTGGCCTCTATTGCTTTTGTTCTAACCTCATCCCAGAAGCGAACTGGGTCATGAGGCTGAACTGTTACTGTAGTCGCTCCCAAGGGGTCTGATTCCAATAAACAGGCGGATTCTGGCGACTTTCTCCTTGGTCTAGGTGCGGTTGGTAACTTCCCAGCAGAACTATCACTTGCTTCAAAGGTTTCTCCTGCAGTCTCTCTTGCTGCAGGGTGGGTCATGGCCTGCTGAGAGGTTTCTCCTGCAGTCTCTCTTGCTGCAGGATGGGTCATGGCCTGCTGAGAGGTTTCTCCTGCAGTCTCTCTTGCTGCAGGATGGGTCATGGCCTGCTGCAGCGTTTCCACTACAGCTGCTAACTGCTGGGATATACCTTGCAGTATTGTCATAACTTGCTGTAGTATTATTGGCTGCACCAAACGTACCTGGGCCGGATAACCAGATACCGCGGGATATGAAGTTGCCAAGGGTGGGGCCAATTGCTCAAATGGCAGAGCCGTAGGCATAATAATGGGGGAAGGGGGGGCTGTTGGGGCAAAGGGTGGGGGACGTTTTAACACCTCCTGCAGGGTGGGGCAAAGTCCCTGCACAGTCCCCGCAACTTCCTTGATCTCCTTGAACAGTGAAGATAAATCCAATTCACTGTCCATGCTGTCTGAGGCCAGTCCTCCCTCGGACAGTTCGTCGTCTTCCTCAAAACCTTTGCCCATTGATACGTAATCTGTTGCTTGAATTATATTATCCAAGGCCCCCCATGTACGCAACAGGTCAGTTTTGGTCGAGTCCTTATTCTCAAAGACTACTTCACAAAGCAACTTATCCCCCAACTTCTTCCATAGCTCAAGGCTAAAGGACGTATTGAGACTCACTAGGTCTTCACGCTCCGCCACCCAGTTAAGTAAATTATATAGATCCTTGCTTCTTATATTGGCCCCTGCAGCCATTATCGCAGATTCAAGAAATGCAAAAGTCTGGCCTTCCTTTACAGAGTTCTGTCTCATGTCCATTCCCAGCGGCTCACCTTGTTCCAGGTGTCTAGGTCAAAACTGGTCAATCCGCAGCTCCTGCTGCTCTCAAGCTTCGCTGGGTTTTATCTCCACCGCAGTTCACCCTGCAGTCCAGGCAGTTTGCATTTCGACGAATCACATCGGGGTCACCAGATGTCGTGGACTGCCTGTGTCTTCTTCCAATGGGTCGCAACCAACCGGCTGTTGCGACCACAACGTATTCCACAATCAGAAGGCTCTTCTAAACTCACTGCTATCTTAGTCCAACAGAGAGCTCCAACTCTCACTCTCTAGGGGGCTCCTGCCACTCCAAACTCCAGGAGGGAAATGCCCCACTCCCTCTTGGGAGTGCCCCGCCTTTAAGCTTCCCATAGGTCACGTGGTCTCCGGCCAACCAACGTGACTCAGCACCTGTCTTGATGAGGCACAGGTGCTTCTCATGTAGCAGCCGGGAAACTTCCCTGACACAGCCACATTTGTTAAATAATTCACAGCCCTTTTCATAAAACACTGGCTAGTAGATGTTTTGTAACACGCATATGAAAGAGAATGTCCTTAAAACTTCCCAGAAAATAGCATACACTGTGAACAGAACAGTTCAGGAAGAATCTTTCTTACATGCCAGTTATTGCGTTCCAAAGGTTATTGTCAATATGGGTCCTACTGTCTCACACTAGAGTTGAGAATCTTTTGAACATCGGTGTGCACGTGCTTTATTCTACTTTCATGAAACCATAACCCCTGCCTTATCCCCAGCAGTGCAAAGCCAGTGATTACTGTAGAATCCTGGAGCAGCAATAAAATTCACAGGGTCCAAATCAACTTCTCTGTTAGAGGTAAAGAAATCTTAATTTTATTCTTTGAGTAGCAGGAACTGGACTGATGCACAGAGAATAAAAATATTTTCTCAGGATGGTGACAGTGAGAAACTTCAACATCAGAGACCAAGTACTGCTCTCCCAAGCCTGAGATCTTCTAAAAGTCATATCCAGTCTATACTACTTGTGTGAGATGGCCTTCTGGATGGATATTAAAGTGAGTAGTTAGAGTTTACATAGCATCCTTAGCTTCTGCTGAGATCAACACAGCTACCATCAACATCAAATTTTCTCTGAATTCTACAGGGCAAGCCTGAAAAATTTACAGCTGAGAGGCCAGCTAAGCCCACAAACAGCTTCCATGTCCATATGCTAATTCTCAGATGAAGTGAGGGAGAGAAGCATTGCAAGAAACTTCAGAACACATTGTATCACAACATGTGCCAGAGCAACAGCAGCCACCCCCACCCCTACAAAAAGCAGCCTGGGGAGCGCTAACGACCAGAGGGTGGCGCGTCAGCCAGGGCGTGGTGTGGCAGGGCACGGGCAGGCTGCCAGCTCAAGAGGTGAGTTTAGTTGGTGGCCATCACCCTCTCAGAAGGAGCTCAGCTATGGTGATCACCCGGTGGAAGGCGAAGTCCTCTGCACTCAGCAGAAGGGATGGGGCAGCGCAGACAGAGCTCCCACAAAAAAACGTGGCTGTCCAGGTCTTGGGCTGCAGGGAGTGCCTTTTAGAGGTAAGGGACAGCAATGGTGAAAACAGCTGTGTGAGGTGTGACCAGGTGGATGATCTGCTCAGCATGGTGGCAGAGCTGAGAGAGGAAGCAGGAAGGTTAAAGAGAATCAGGGAGTCCAAGACAGAGATAGACTGGTGGTGTCATGCTCTGCCGCATCTGAAGCAGCAAAAGGAAGAGCCACAAAAAAACCCAACCAAGACAAAGGGGATTCTGTATCCTCACCCCATCAGGCAGAAGACAGTAACTTAAAGGAAAGTAACAAATGGCAGCAAGTCCGTACTCAGGGCAACAGGCGAACCCCCTCCTTGCCCACCTCACGTTCCCAGGTGCCTCTGCACAACAGGTATGAGGCTCTGGAGGTGGAAGGCCCATCGATGGATGATGGGGATGACAGTCCATCTACACCAGAGGTGTTGCCAGGGTCAGAAAGGCCTACCCCTGTATCATGACCACCTCCACGAGGAAGAAAAGATGGGTTATAGTTGTAGGTGACTCCCATCTGAGGGGAACAGAGGGTCCAATATGCTGGACAGACCCTCCTCTTAGGGAAGTCTGCTGCCTCCCTGGGGCCCGGGTTAAGGACATGACTAGGAAACTTCCTAGCCTGGTACGGCCCACGGACTACTACTTGTTATTGCTCTTCCATGTGGGTGGTGAAGCTGAAACACGAAGTCCAAGGGCGATCAAAAGAGACTTCAGGGCCCTGGGACGGTTGGTAAGGGGATCTGGAGCACAAGTTATCTTTTCCTCTCTCCTTCCAGTTGCAGCCAGCAACATTGGAAGAAATGGATGCACCTAGTGTTAAAGAAATTCTTTGTCCTAGGGAATTCTTTTTCCCGCAGCAGAGTCTCAGATTTATGATTCCAAGTTAAAAAAATAAATAACGTAATTGAGTGGTACAGCAATAGGAACAGCTCGAGCTGGGTGCCTCCAGAGAAGGACTCTGAACAAAGGAATCCCTGGGCATTTATACCCTTACAGTCTATGCACCCGTTCTTCATGCACTGTTCATGCGTGTTGCACACGTCTCTTGGTCCAACAGTAATTATTGGTCTGGGGTCTTCTTTGTTCCTTATTGGATTCTTTCTCTGTCTCCAGGCAGGCTGTAAGCTGTTTCTTATCTAGATGAGTTGTAGCTTCTGCTGACAATCATGGTCCTCTTATCTTCCATTTGGCACTAGTCTCTGGTCCTCCCTTCATGTAACCAGGCAACAGTTCAAGATAAGTTCAACTTTCCTAGGTGGTAGTTTGCAGCTTGTGGCCTAAGACTTCAGCAAATTTAGCTACTAATGCTAAACAGGGCTATTAGTCCGAACAATTCTTAACAGTCTTAAGCAAGACTATTGAGACAAAAGAATATAGTTAAAAGAATTCAGTTAACCAGACTTAATCTGTAACACCCAGTCTATTAATACATGGCTCCGTGGCTGGTGTCACCACCACAATTTTGGGTTTTTCAACAATGGGATGGCCTACACGGCACCAGGCTTGCTGGCACCAGATGGGATTCACCATTCCCAAAGGGGGAAGAGGGTCTTTGCACATCAGCTAGTGGGGCTCATTGACAGGGCTTGAAGGGGGAGGGGGATAATATCAGGCTTGATCAAGACAAGCTGAGAGCACCAGAAAGAAATTTCAAACACTCCAGCCAGGAAGTCAGCTTCATCAAGGGCCCAACTTAAATGCCTCTATTTAAACACGCGTAGCATGAGGAATAAACAAGAGGAGTTAGAGGTGTGTGCGCGTCTGTAGGGTTATGGTCTTATTGGCATCACGGAGACATGGTGGGATGAATCCTATGACTGGAGTGTCGGAATGGACGGATACAGGCTCTTTAGGAAGGACATGCAGGGGAGAAGAGGAGGAGGTGTTGCCCTCTGTGTCAATGACCATCTGGAGAGCATGGAGCTCTGCCTGGGGATGGATGAGGAGCTGACCAACAACTTCTGGGTCAGGATTGAAGGGAGGGCAGGGACAGGTGACATTGCAGTGGGAGTCTGCAACAGGACACCTGACCAGCAAGGCCAAACAGATGAGGCCCTCTATAGACAAATAGGAGCAGCCTCACGTTCATGAGCCCTGGTCCTCATGGGGGACTTCAACCACCCCAAGATCTGTTGAAGGGACAACACAGCAGGACAGAAGCAATCCAGGAGGTTCCTGGAATGCATTGATGATAAATTCTTTCTCCAAGTGATAGAGGAACCAACAAGGAGAGGTGCTATGCTGGACCTTGTTCTCACCAACAAGGAGGGGCTGGTGGGGAATGTGAAGCTCAAGGGCAGACTTGGCTGCAGTGATCATGAAATGGTGGAGTTCAAGATCCTTAGGGTAGCAAGGATAGCACACAGGAAGCTCACTACCCTGGATTTCAGGAGGGCAGACTTTGGCCTCTTCAGAGATCTGCTTGGTAGAGTACCATGGGATAAAGCCCTGGAGGGAAGAGGGGCTCAAGAAAGCTGGTTAATATTCAAGGATCACCTCCTCCAAGCTCAGGAGCAGTACACATCCCAACAAAGAGAAAGTCAGGCAAAAACACCAGGTTGGCCTGCATGGATGAACAAGGAGCTCCTGGACCAACTCAAGCACAAAAAGGAAGCCTACAGAGGGTGGAAGCAAGGACAGGTAGCCTGGGAGGAATACAGAGAAATTGTCCAAGCAACCAGAGATCAGGTTAGGAAAGCTAAAGCCCTGATAGAGTTAAATCTGGCCAGGGACATCAAGGGTGACAAGAAAAACTTCTATGGGTAGGTCAGTGATAAAAGGAGGACTCGGGAAAATGTAGGCCCTCTCTGGAAGGAAACAGGGGACGTGGCTAATCAAGATACGAAGAAGGCTGAGGTACTCAATGACTTCTTTGCCTCAGTCTTCACTGGCAAGTGCTCCAGCCACACTGCCCAAGTCCTAGAAGGCAAAGGTAGGGACTGGGAGAATGAAGAACTGCCCACTGTAGGAGAAGATCAGGTTCAAGACCATCTAAGGAACCTGAAGGTGGACAAGTCCATGGGACTTGATGAGGTGCATCTGCGGGTCCTGAGGGAACTGGCAGATGAAGCTGCTAAGCTGCTATCCATCATATTTGAGAAGTCATGGCAGTCCGGTGAAGTTCCCAACGACTGAAAAAGGGGAAACATAGCCCCCATCTTTAAAAAGGGAAAAAAAGAAGACCCAGGGAACTACAGGCCAGTCAGTCTCACCTCTGTGCCCGGCAAGATCATGGAGCAGATCCTCCTCCTGGAAACTATGCTAAGGCACATGGAAAATAAGGAGGTGATTGGTGACAGCCAACATGGCTTCACTAAGGGCAAATCGTGCCTGACAAATTTGGGGGCCTTCTATGACAGATTTACAGCCTTGGTAGATAAAGGAAGAGCAACTGACATCATCTACCTGGACTTGTGCAAAGCATTTGACACTGTCCCACACGACATCCTTGTCTCTAAACTGGAGAGACATGGATTTGATGGATGGACCACTTGGTGGATAAGGAATTGGCTGGATGGTCGCACTCAAAGAGTTGTGCTCAACAAGTCGATGTCCAAATGGAGGTCAGTGACGAGTGGCATGGTGGCCAGCTTGAACTCTAATTGAGCTTTGGCTGCACCTTCCATCATCTAGGAGAAAGAAGTACTAAACCACATTTTTCCAAAGAAATATGAAATGACTATATAATTAATGAGAACTGAAAGCCTTAGCAACAACTGCTCAATGTTGTGATGTCATATTGCATAAGAGATTTTATTTTTCAGGTTTCCTCTTGATTCCTAGAGTAGTAGGAGAAAAAGGTTGCATAAAAGATATTTACTCAAGAGGTCATAGAAACCAGCCTGAAGTTCCATCTGATTATTTACATCAGGGTCTCCTTGACATGGGCAACAGGGATCCGGATACTGTATGTGACTACAAAATATGGCTTCTACACTGAACACCTTATGGTCCTAGAACATTTTCTGGAGTCACGTTAGAGGGAGATGCATCATTTCTTGTGCCAGTTATTTTAAGAGGAGACAGTAGCTTCAGCAAACAACAATACACAGAATGTAGAAAGAATAAGCAGAACTTCTTTCTATTCGACCTATCTCAGCTGAATCTGGCTCATAGACCCATTGATACAGAATAAGGGGGAGAAAAAAAAAACAACAAATCACTCTCTCAAAATAGATCAAAGATCTCCACAACCAAATTCAAGTGGGGAATCTGCAATGTACGATACTGTATCTCAGAGGTGAGTGAAGATCACGTCTTAAAAATGTCCTTTTGTTTTCAAGAAGAAAGATTTAATGATGTTCAGGTGATCAGTACAGAAGTTAAATTTTATCCAGGAATCCTACT
This sequence comes from Tauraco erythrolophus, assembly GCF_009769465.1. NCBI lineage: Eukaryota > Metazoa > Chordata > Aves > Musophagiformes > Musophagidae > Tauraco > Tauraco erythrolophus. Next base: position 486,094 of record NC_141497.1, on the reverse strand, counting down.
GGAACATACTGACCTAAAGAGGGGGAAGGGTGTGAGGCAGAAATGGGATTATCACTCAAATATCAAGTTTATCTCTCTCAAACTTTCCTTACTGCAGTCTAAGTGGACATATGCATGAGTTGTCATCACTTACTGGCTTACTGCTCAGCACCTGAGCCACTATAACTGAGCAGCCACATGCACATCATTCTCTCCAACATATAAACCCACAGAGTGCTGTAAACCTCACCAGCACAGAGGTTTACAAGTAAACCTAGTTGGATCATGTATCTATTCCCCCGAGGGAGGGGCATGAGAGCTGCAAAACCAGTATGGTTCAACAAGCATTTTTGGCAGCTGGCAACATATAATTTGGAAACATTTTCAGTGTAAAATTTGTTTTAAAAGAAAAAACACAAAATCATCTTTATTCCATTTCATCTCAAAACTAGAGAATTCAATTGCATAGTTTTTTCTCCTTTGCAAATTTAACACTTCTGTCTGACCAATCGACAATGTAAGGCATTGCAAGCTCAGATGCCAGTAGTGTTACTGACACTCAACTATATGTTTGCAGCAGAGAGACTCTGGATGCACTCTGAACTTAAAAATGCTTTACATTTAGCCCTTTGTGCATACTACATTATGTATGTGCAGACATGTTAGAAAAGATGAGACTATAATTAAAAATTTAAAAATTCTCTAGGAATTATGCTGAAAACCTCCTAAAAATTCTTCTGTGGGTCCCTCTGCTATTCACCTGTATATGTTTCAGAGCAATGTTGTGATGCCTAAAACAATGGCTCTTTCTTAATCATGATTAAGATCCTATAACACTTGGATTAAAACATTATTAGGATTGCAGCAATCACAGAGAGAGTAAATAAAAGTGATAGATTGCATTATCAATATACCTTTCCAGTAGTACTGCAAGTGCAAAGGAAATGCCACAATAGACAAAAGAGCAAATAAATAGATGAATAACTGCTTGACAGTGCAACTCAGCAATCACTTTTCAAGAGTTGCAGCTTTGGATAAAGGCAGAGGAACCCCAGTGGACATCAGAATAAGGATTTTGTAAACTGTGCAGATCAATTAATATGCTACTGATTACAATTAGTAGCCTTGATTTCATAAACCATCTAGTCTCAATTCCAAAGTCTTTTATAAAAAGTCACACGAAGGGTATTTTAATTATTTGACAGAACGAAAAATCATTTGAAGGAGTTCTGAGAAGGTAAGAAAGTCAGAGTTACACTTGGAAAAATTTTGGTAGGCTTTGATACCAGAGTCTCAATCACCTAAAGCAGTATCATATAGAGATCTTTGGCAGAAAATTCCTATATACTTCTATATGATAGAAACTCTCCTTCCTCATTTAAAACAACAATACTCTAGATTTTGAAAATAAAAAAAAAAAGAAAAAAGCAGAGTAATGTTTTTCAGCTTTCAATAAATAGCCAAGAAATCTCTGTGAATACTGCTATGCTCTAACAGAGTATTTTAGTTCCAACTAACGTGAACTGACACATCTCCATAAGTTGCAAATTAAAGTCTCTTGAAAGGATTATAGCATTTAATTACACTCTGTGTATCTAATGTCCTTATTGTAGAGATTTCTGATATGCCATTTGTAAAGTTACTGGTTTTATACCCACTTGGGGTAGAACTTAAAGAACAGTCAAATATTTTCTCCGAGTCCTCCAAATTAATTTCTTAGACAAGGTTTCTTACAATAGCAGCTCAACACATTATCTTTCCTAATTTGAAAAAAAAAAAAGAAAAAAAGAAAAACACTCCCCAAAAAACCCAAACCCAACTCGACTGAGTTTTGATAAAAGCTTACCATGGAGAGCTTTATTAGGAGGGAATAACCATGCTCTCTACAGCAAAAACTGGAAAACTATGTAACAGAGAAGGATTTACTAAGTGATTACAGGCACTAAACAGATGTCCTTCATAATGCTGAAGCCAGTGATATTGATAACATCATTGAATGCAGAGATGAAAACAGGTTATTGCAACCCTATTTGTACTTTTTAGTGCATCTCACAGGGAATGCCTTTTTAAACTGCTTAAAATATTAACTAAAGTAACAGGTCATTGCTTAAATTCAGCAATAGATTTATCAAAGTAAATATGAATGCATGAAAATTAGTATTTTCTAATAAAACACTTAAAACAGGTAATAAAGCAACGCAACCATTTTAACACATCAGTAATCTGTTACTCAGATAATGACAAAAGCATCTGACAAGATACATGAAGGACATCAGAATGGAAAATAAATACAAAAGTTGATCAGCAAGAAAGTTCTCTGAAATAAAGCTTACCTTTGAGCCATCCAAACTGATTATCCTGTAGACATTTCTTGTGCTGTCATAGAAGTAGGACACAGTAACAGCATGCTTGCTGGTGGGAACCCAGTTCTTCTTAGTGTTTGGGTCAATCTGGAAGACATGAGCTCGGGTGCTGAAGATGGGTTGTTCCCTGAAATATAGAGAGTAAAAGTCACTAATCTGATTCGTATGTAATATTGTTGCACACAAGTTATCTGCCAGTTGTGCCCACTGGGACATACATGTTTCACTTTGCATGATAAATTTTTCCTAAGAACTTCTGTATGTGTTGTTGCATAGAGCAGATAAGTGCATTACATATGCAAGCAAAATGCAAGCCTTCTAAAAAAAAATCAGCACTAAGCTGTAGAGTCAAAGACAGCCATCTCTAAATATAGATTCATCCCTGTCCCATCACCTCCCCAGCCCTCACCCTCCATCTATTCCTTTAAACTAACCAGCATCAATACATGTGTAACTTCATCTCATTACACTGCATGTTGCAGAATGTGTACTACTTCATACCCCCATCTTCTCAAGAACTCTTTTAATACTCTGATTATTCTAACCAATCTTAGGTCATAATCTGAAACTGAACTGGCTGATTCAATGCAATTATTCTAAAACTAACATTACTTAGGGTCAGGAATATGTGCTGTGAAGCTCCAAAGAGCAAAGGTTTCACATCTCAATGTTTTCATAGCAACACTAAATATGTGTAACATACATGGTTCAAAGTTAACTGCTTAGCAAATAAAATTATGTAAGGTAAAAAAAATTACTGTACTTTAGAATTTACAACTTATTTTTCCCCATGATCATTACCAAGACATATAGTACTGCATAGAAAACTGGCCAATTAGTATTCCATATCATGCAGTGTCATGCCCAGTATAAAAGTGAGGGTCAGCCAGAAAGAAGGGCTTTTTGCTCTTCCGGGACTCTCACTTTTGGACTCTGAGTGCTCTCTCTGCCTCACTCTCTATTTTCGGTCCTACCGTTCGTCCGGGATTGCAGTATCGGGATTTATCTGTTTCGGGATCATTACTTTGGGACGAGACGGGCCTCGGTCAAGGGGTGGTGAGCAATTACACCGTACATCACTTGTTTGTATATGTTTATCCTTGTACATATCCGTACATATATATATTGGTAGCAGTAGTAGTAAATTGTTCTTATCTCAACCCGTGGGTCTCTTTCCTTTTCCTTCTTTAAATCTCTTTCTCATCCTCGGCAGGTGGGAGAGTGTGAGTGAGTGGCTGTGAGGAGTTTAGCTGCCAGAGTGGCCTAAACCATGACACTCAGCTAGGAGTTAAGGCTCCTTGAAGCCCATCTGCCAGAAGATCTGGTGTTCTCTTATGCTGGATGTTAGAAGTGATACAGAACAGATCAAAGAGAGCACCATTTCAGTGAAAGCTAAAGGAGGAGGAAGGTAGGCCAGGGGAATCAATGCACATGCTGGTCCTCCATACAAACGTCACTATACCCTCAGTACCAACTCATCTTCTCCTTCTAAATCACCAAGCTGTAGGAGGTTGGGTAGCTGTTTTCCTGATCCCAATCCCTTGCACAAACACAAAGGCTATGCAAAGGTGACTTTTATAGCCCTTTTGTTTAACATAACTTTTACACTAATTCTTATTGCTCTTTTGAATCTCTACAATTACTTCTTCAGTCATACCTAAACTTCAGTTCTTGTCTTCAGTGTTAGATACATTTTCCATTTACCTCCCAATTAAGCATATCCAAATGTTACCATAGTGCAACCAGTTCTTTAACACTGGAAAGGTTAAAGAGCCCATTAAAACAAAAGTCTTCAAAGTCTGAAAATTATTCGGATGAAGATTTACATTGGAAGGAGAAAATAAATGCTCTGATCACATTAGCTAAAAAGACAAAAGAAGAACTGAATCCAAATCATAGATGTGTGGTTAATGAATACACATTTGACCAGAAATGCTATTCAGTTCTGTCACAGTACAGTATATCACACAACTGAGGCTTTCAACATACCACA